>NC_058085.1:252751209-253051209 GCF_014858855.1 Bufo gargarizans | reverse complement strand
ACCATTGTATGTTGAAACTATTGTCAGTGGCATGGAGAGTCTAGGACAGGGATCAGCAACCTTTGGCACTCCAGCTGTTGTGAAACTACAACTCCCAGCATGCTCCTTTGACTTCTGTGAACAGCCAAGCAAGTTTGCATGATGGGAGATGTAGTTTCAGAAGTTGCTGACCCCTGGTCTAGGATCTACCCCTAGTTGATGTTGCTCTTACAACAGCATAAAAATGGTGACAGATTCCCTTAAACAGGATTTCTTAGCTCTTCTGACAGTATTTAGTAAATACTTGTATTCTCTATGTTGTAGGAATTTTTTGTCTCTAAGAACTGAGTGTTGAGCAATTACCCTGTTATTCCTCCTGGAAATGAATTAATAAATTGAGGTGTTAATTTTCCTCTTGTCAATGTAGCGTGTCCCTACACCGTCTAGCTTCATTCAGTAAGGGACAGACAGTCATCAGTTTATTCAGAGTTTTCTAGTAGGAATAACAGATATCTAGTACAATGCAGATATCTAGAGAAATATCCGCCAAAGTTATTTTATAGAGAATACATAGGGTTCTGAGTTGCTGTTTATGATGTCACGGGATGATCCGATTCTCATCCTCACCCAGTTGTTATGACTAGGGATGAGATGAAATATCCAAAGTCGATTTGCATAAAACATTATTTGAATACTGTAAGGAGTAAGCGCTCCGAAGAGTATTAGAATTCGCTCACCCCTAGTTATGATGTCACACCCATTGTATAAGGAGCCATAGAGCTACCACTAGCTTGAGGGCTGTGGATGGTAAGTACACTCTGTTCTAGGCTCTATTAGGGCCTATTCACACGTCCGTATCAGCTTTGCTGTCCACAAATCACAGATCTACAAGATATGCATGTGGTCCATGTGCATCCATACTTTTTGTGGGCCCTAGTGGAAAAATGCCTATTGTCTGCACAACAGATATGAATAGGACATGTTCTATCATTTGCGGCTCGGTCGCATTGGGTGCAGCGGGCACATGGATAACATCTCTGTACAGTCTGCATTTTTCGCAGACCCATAGAAATGAACGAGTTCTCCTGCGATTTACAAAAAATGCAGATCGGATGCCAACTGAAAATACAGTGGTGTGAACAGGTCCTTCTGTATCATCTCTCTTCCTGTAGGACTCCTCCATGTAATGTCTGGGCTTGTCTTATATCTCCCACCATTCTCCAATAGTATAATTTGTCTTAGGATTTACATCTTATGAGACAGGAAAATGCTAAGGATGAAACAGGAAAAAATAATAATGGTGTTTTTTTCTTATCTCCCTTTTTTTAAAGTTTGGAGACATTCGAATTTCGAAGCGTGATTTCAAAGATGAGGTAAATACATCTAATACATGGTATCCTAAAGCTAATCGTAGGGATCAGGAGAGAAATATTACCCAAAAAGTGCAATATTTGGTGTAGATACCAAGGAGGGTTGTGTGGGTACAGATAGTGAAGTGCAGGTATAGGTCGTGTACAAGTATAACTGATTATGTACTGAGGATTTAAGGTAATGTAGGAGCATTCAGTGGCTGGTTTGGGTATCATTCAAGGAGTTCTCCAGGACTTCAAACAGATGGCTGATTTCTTCAAAAACAGCCCTACACTTGTCCACAGGTTGTGTGGTGTTACAGCTCAGCCCCATTCACTTCAGGACAGGGGTGGTGCTATTTTTGGAAGAAAGCAGCCATCTATTTGTAGTCCCAGAGAACCCTTTTAACAGCGAATGAGTACTGATAGTACTGGGTATGAGTATCTTAAAGTGGCTCTAAAGATTAGGCATGGTGAATCATTATTGGATACTGAGAAATGTCGTTATTTTGGATCTGGTAAATTTGATTAGTTCATCATAGTTTTCTAAATTTTTATATACTTTACTCTTTACAGAATGGAGGAGGAGAAAAAAGTGGAGGAAAATCTGGAGGAGGAGGATTTTAAGGAAGAGGTGGAGAAAGGGGAGGAGAAACATCTGGAGGAGGAAAAAGCCAAGGAGGAGAAACACAAGGAGGAGGAGCCAGAAGATATATTTATGGATGTGACGTATGTATTTGTAATAAGTCAAGGAAATGTTGAGAACATTGCAGAGATTTATTAACCAATGTCTGTTGTGAGAGTAAAATATCCAAAATTTTGGCGCATATCATGTTTGTTGCTGAAATTTGCAACTTTTCTTGTCACATACAATAGTGGTGAAAAGATTAGACAAGGTTACCTGGGGAGGGAGCCAGCCCCTTTCTGACAGGTTTATTATTCCTAAAAACAAAAAACAGCACAAATGTTAGCGCTAATCTACGCCTGCAAGTAGATATGGTGCCTAAATGCATTGCTCTGACTGATTGCTACAGAATGTCACACTGCTGCTCAGTAATGAGGTCACATGCTAAGTAATATTTGTCACTGTATCCTCCATCAGGTGGTGGTACAAAGTCCGCAGCTCGAACCTGCCAATTCAGTAAGTATACTTTAGAATAATGACCTTTTACCTCTAGAGTTAGAATACAGGCATCTTCCTAGTAGAATGATGGAGGAGTAGTCCTTATGGAGAGTAGAGAGGAATGGATTCTAAGGGTAATAACGATGGGGGTGAGATACAAACTAAGGCTACTTTCACATTTGCGTTTTTGCTGTATGGATTTGAGATCTGACAGGGGATCTAAAAAACACAGCAAAATGCTTCCGTCCTAATAATACAACCGGCTGCATCCGTTCTGGTTTGTTCAGTACTCTGTCCTAGGCTCCTGTCCTGTTGTGTTTTTTTTGTGTAATTCCGTCTATAATTTACATTATATATGAACCTTCTTTAAATAATATATACAGTGGTCCCTCAAGTTACAATATTAATTGGTTCCAGGATGACAATTGTATGTTGAAACCATTGTAAGTTAAGTAATTGGTTCCAAAGCCACCAAAATCATCCAAGATAAGGGAAAATGAAGATTTAAGAAAAATAGGCAGATAACTAAGACTGATAACACAAGTCCTTACATATAAGGCTGGTTTAAGATGAACGAGTGTCACGCTCTGGACTCCTGGCCTGAACTTCCAGCATTGCCGGGGTCGCATAGCATTATATATCACATAGTATTTATGATGCCCTAATCCCTAACTCCTAACAGCTCCAGCGCATACACCCTGATATTCATGCGCTAGCTCCCCTCCCACCTGCCAGCGATTGACAGTTCTTTCCTACTGAAATCAGTGGCGTGGAGAGTCTAGGACAGGGATCAGCAACCTTTGGCACTCCAGCTGTTGTGAAACTACAACTCCCAGCATGCTCCTTTCACTTCTGTGAACAGCAAAGCAAGTTTGCATGATGGGAGATGTCGTTTCAGAAGTTGCTGACCCCTGGTCTAGGATCTACCCCTAGTTGATGTTGCTCTTACAACAGCATAAAAATGGTGACAGATTCCCTTAAACAGGATTTCTTAGCTCTTCTGACAGTATTTAGTAAATACTTGTATTCTCTATGTTGTAGGAATTTTTTGTCTCTAAGAACTGAGTGTTGAGCAATTACCCTGTTATTCCTCCTGGAAATGAATTAATAAATTGAGGTGTTCATTTTCCTCTTGTCAATGTAGCGTGTTCCTACACCGTCTAGCTTCATTCAGTAAGGGACAGACAGTCATCAGTTTATTCAGAGTTTTCTAGTAGGAATAACAGATATCTAGTACAATGCAGATATCTAGAGAAATATCCGCCAAAGTTATTTTATAGAGAATACATGGGGTTCTGAGTTGCTGTTTATGATGTCACGGGATGATCCGATTCTCATCCTCACCCAGTTGTTATGACTAGGGATGAGATGAAATATCCAAAGTCGATTTGCATAAAACTTTATTTGAATACTGTAAGGAGTAAGCGCTCCGAAGAGTATTAGAATTCGCTCACCCCTAGTTATGAGGTCACACCCATTGTATAAGGAGCCATAGAGCTACCACTAGCTTGAGGGTTGTGGATGGTAAGTACACTCTGTTCTAGGCTCTATTAGGGCCTATTCACACGTCCGTATCAGCTTTGCTGTCCACAAATCACAGATCTACAAGATATGCATGTGGTCCATGTGCATCCATACTTTTTGTGGGCCCTAGTGGAAAAATGCCTATTCTTGTCTGCACAACAGATATGAATAGGACATGTTCTATCATTTGCGGCTCGGTCGCATTGGGTGCAGCGGGCACATGGATAACATCTCTGTACAGTCTGCATTTTTCGCAGACCCATAGAAATGAACGAGTTCTCCTGCGATTTCCAAAAAATGCAGGTCGGATGCCCACTGAAAATACAGTGGTGTGAACAGGCCCTTCTGTATCATCTCTCTTCCTGTAGGACTCCTCCATGTAATGTCTGGGCTTGTCTCATATCTCCCACCATTCTCTAATCGTATAATTTGTCTTAGGATTTACATCTGATGAGACAGGAAAATGCTAAGGATGAAACAGGAAAAAATAATAATGGTGTTTTTTTCTTACCTCCCTTTTTTTAAAGTTTGGAGACATTCGGATTTCGAAGTGTGATTTCAAAGATGAGGTAAATACATCTAATACATGGTATCCTAAAGCTAATCGTAGGGATCAGGAGAGAAATATTACCCAAAAAGTGTAATATTTGGTGTAGATACCAAGGGGGGTTGTGTGGGTACAGATAGTGAAGTGCAGGTATAGGTCGTGTACAAGTATAACTGATTATGTACTGAGGATTTACGGTCATGTAGGAGCATTCAGTGGCTGGTTTGGGTATCATTCAAGGAGTTCTCCAGGACTTCAAACAGATGGCTGATTTCTTCAAAAACAGCCCTACACTTGTCCACAGGTTGTGTGGTGTTACAGCTCAGCCCCATTCACTTCAGGACAGGGGTGGTGCTATTTTTGGAAGAAAGCAGCCATCTATTTGTAGTCCCAGAGAACCCCTTTAACAGCGAATGAGTACTGATAGTACTGGGTATGAGTATCTTAAAGTGGCTCTAAAGATTAGGCATGGTGAATCATTATTGGATACAGAGAAACGTCGTTATTTTGGATCTGGTAAATTTGATTAGTTCATCATAGTTTTCTAAATTTTTATATACTTTACTCTTTACAGAATGGAGGAGGAGAAAAAAGTGGAGGAACATCTGGAGGAGGAGGATTTTAAGGAAGAGGTGGAGAAAAGGGAGGAGAAACATCTGGAGGAGGAAAAAGCCAAGGAGGAGAAACACCTGGAGAAGGAGGAGGAGCCAGAAGATATATTTATGGATGTGACGTATGTATTTGTAATAAGTCAAGGAAATGTTGAGAACATTGCAGAGATTTATTAACCAATGTCTGTTGTGAGAGTAAAATATCCAAAATTTTGGCGCATATCATGTTTGTTGCTGAAATTTGCAACTTTTCTTGTCACATACAATAGTGGTGAAAAGATTAGACAAGGTTAACTGGGGAGGGAGCCAGCCCCTTTCTGACAGGTTTATTATTCCAAAAAACAGCACAAATGTTGGCGCTAATCTACGCCTGCAAGTAGATATGGTGCCTAAATGCATTGCTCTGACTGATTGCTACAGAATGTCAAACTGCTGCTCAGTAATGAGGTCACATGCTAAGTAATATTTGTCACTGTATCCTCCATCAGGTGGTGGTACAAAGTCCGCAGCTCGAACCTGCCAATTCAGTAAGTATACTTTAGAATAATGACCTTTTATTTCTAGAGTTAGAATACAGGCATTTCACATTTGCATTTTTGCTGTATGGATTTGAGATCTGACAGGGGATCTAAAAAACACAGCAAAATGCTTCCGTCCTAATAATACAACCGGCTGCATCCGTTCTGGTTTGTTCAGTTTTGTCCCCATTGACATTGATTGAGCACAAAACCGAGGCCTTGTGCTGCAGTTTTGAGAGCCTGTGTCAGATCTCAAAATCGAACAGTGCAACCCCGGTGTGAAAGAGATTGATCAAACTGGTGAAAAGGAAAACTGGCTTAGTTTCCTATAGCAACCAATCAAATTTCATCTTTCATCTTCCAAAGGAGCGCTGAAAAATGAAAGGTGGATTCTGATTGTTTGGTTGCTAAGGGCAACTAAACCAGCTTCCTTTACACTAGGTTTGATAACTCTACCCCTAAATGGCCAGAATTAAGCATTGCTAGACAGGGTCTAGGGAAGGGCTGTGGCCTAGTTGAAAGAGGGCATGGTTTGAATTAGACCAATATACAATAATTGCTGTTGGTTACCAACAATGCAGCATATTGCACTGTATAGGCCTGGCATAAGGGATATCTGGGGTACATGTGCTGAGGACTTCCAGTTAACCAGAACTATGTTTTCTATGGTAGGATAAGAACATTGAAGCGGTTTACACCAGTCAGCTACCTGGAGACCATGTAAGTGTATAACAGGAGCAGGGCTGAGTTCACACTTCTGGGGCCCATTGGCCCAAACCCTTGGTGCTCCAAGAGCCTCCTTGATGTCCTACAGGACTACTAGTCCATAGAAGTCCAGCCATTTGGACCTAGAGTTCTTCATAATGATGACTGATTATATAATGTGGATTTCTTGGTACATTATGTTTTTTTATGTTTTATGTTCAGAGAAGAAGACATGAAGGATGAGAAAAAGGAGAAAAGTGAAAGGTACATGCAGAAAGATAATATGCTGAATATATAGAGAGATTATAGTTAGTGTTGAGCGAAGTTCTCAAAAATGTAATTCGGCTGCTTTGTCGAATTTTACAAACAAATTAGCTTTGTGACAAATTACTTCGCCACGAAGAGTATTTCTTTGTAAGTAGCGAGTGCAATGACAAGGAACAGCGATTGCACCACCCCCCCCCCACACCCCCCCACCCCCCATCATTCAACCCCTCAGATGCTGCGGTCTTCACTGATCGCAGCATATCAGATTAATAGTAAAGAATTTCACGGGTTGATTATTAAAAAAAAAAAATAATATTGTACTTACTATATCCATTTGAGCGCAAAGAGGACCCCGCGGCCATCTTGCTTTAAGATCCAGTGCAAAATCTTGAGCTATGCATGAAGATGTCATCATGCTGGCTGGCGTAATGACATCATGCGTCACTGCGCACGAGATTCTGCACTGAATGAATGCTGTGGTGGCCACTTCACTATCAAATGGATGAGGTAAGTATGATTTCTTTTAAATTTTTACCGCCATTTCAGAAAAAATGGATTTGTTACTACGAAGCACAAGGAAATTTGGCAATGCGAAATTTGGAAGAAAGTCCACTTCCGACACTTCGATTTGCTCAACACTATTTATAGCTATGCCGCTGGGGGCTGGGGCACCAGTCGTGCAGATAAGTGCATGTAATTACATGGCACACACATGAAAGCTGTAGTTGTTCTTCTATTGGGGTTGACAGTGATGCAGATGCATGCCTTAGCTAGAGCAGATATCTGCAGATCAAAACTCTCAAGGATTTATTCTGTTAATCTCTAAAGGCCCCTTTACTCGGGCCAAGAATCAGCCAGATAAGTGCTAACAAGCATTCATAGGAACACTCGTTAGCAATTACCTGCTAATGTGGGGACACCAAATTCATAATTTGCAGACAGCAGACCATGGTGTCTAAACACGCTCTGCTGCCGTGATGGCATTAGCATACTGTGGAGGAGATCACTGCATGAAATAATAGTGGTCTCCTTCCCTGATGAGCAGGCGAACACTTCCCTCCCAACAATTGTCTGCTAAATTGTCCAGTGTAAAGGGACCCTTAAAAAAAGGTCATTGCTTTACAGAAATTACTTGCTGTCCCCACTGGAGCTCACAATCTAAACTTCCTATCAGTATGTCTTTGGAGTGTGGGAGGAAACAGGAGTATCTGGAGGAAAGCCACGCAAACACGGGGAGAACATACAAACTCCATGCAGATGTTGTCCTTAGTCAGATTCATACCTAGGACCCCAGCGATGCATATTTGTTAGTTTTTTGTCTGTTTTTTGTTTTAGTTTCCTCAGATTACTGTTTTGCTGCTTTTGCTGCTATTCCTGCAGTAGCGCTGAGACGAAGGAATAAAGAGTGAGTATGCCAGTACCCTCCAGAGATGAACATTGTACTGTCCTTCTCCACAAACATATGCATATATGACACACAATTACACAAGTTATTACATGAAAGTGCAATATATATATAAATATATATGTATATAACGGAAATCTAGTATTTTTTACTGCATGAGCGCCCTACGGACACAGTTGTTCATAGGGAGAAACAATCATTCATGTGGACACCTAAATCATCATTTCTGGGCACCAGATCGAGCTGTCTAAAGCACTCTGCTGCCCAGAAACAATACAGCAATTGCCATCGCTCATCCTTAAACTGTGGAGGTGATCGCTGCCTGTAAATTCAGCTCTTCGCCTCAACTAACGTGCAGGCAATTGTCAGGAAGGAACGCTTCCTTCTTGACAATCATCTGCTCATTGGCGCAGTATAAATGCTCCTCTACTGTTCTGATCCCAAATTCATCAGGGGGCTGAAGGTACTATTAGTAATAGTGTACTAAATAACAACAGCAATGATAGCACTAATTGTACTACTACTGTGCACAGAAGAACAGTATTATAACCATAAGTGATTATGTGGCTTCTCCCAAGTCCCTTATCCACTATTCAGACGATAGAGGATGGGTATCTGATTGGAGGGTCAACAGCTGGGAACCCCACTGATGGTAGGGGCCCTGAGCACTCCGAATGAATTTAGCTTCATTCGTTCTCTAGGGGACTGCCGCAGATGGCTAAAATGTGAGGTTCAGTGGTCAGTGCCCAATCAGATGAATCACTAACCTCAGCACTGTCCTGCTGTACATACAAGCATCACCGCTGAGGCCAATGATTGATTGCAGTGGTCATGTGGATATATGTAACTTCATCACTAAGTAAACAGAAAACAGTGGGGGCCACAGGTACAACTTTCCTGCTGTAAGCCCAGGTATTAAAGGAAATGTTTCACCAAAAATGTAATCTGCCAGTTAAAATCAGTCCGGGATTTTACAAATGAGTGAATATCCACATTATTCATTGGGAGCAGTGCTGCAGTTACTAGCTGTACAGTTCCAGCAGAGAAGGTAGTGCAGTACAGCTGATCGGCCGGGCACAGGGTGTAATACATATACCGGGCGCATGCTAGTGGCCTATCCTACCAGTAACATTCCCTAATGACTCCTACAGGCTACACGGTAACACTGTTACTTCTCCAGCAAAATTTAGTCTCACATAAGTAAATATGGCAGAACACAGTAAATTCAAAGTGGCAAAGAAGTGAAGGGTGATGATGGGCAGGGGTTAGAGGCAGTGGTGTAACTAGAAATGACTGGGCCTGACAGCAAAAACCGTCCCTCCTCACCCAGCAACTTCTTCGCAACCCCCACTCCCTCCTGAGTTTAGTCAAGATCGCACTCTCAGTCTATCTGTTTCCTATAGTACCACTGTATATAAGGTCATTGTATAATACTGTTGAGGGGGCCCTGAAAATAAAATCTTTTAGTCCTTATTCTAGGTTGGTGGCACATAGGGGCACCATATTGTGCTGGGGTTGTATAAGGGGCAAATATGTTGTGTTGGGTTCACATGAGGGGAATTATTCTAGGTCTGGGGGCACATAAGGGTGACCATATTGTGTTACTGGAACATATTATGACATTACTTTATTGGGTCATATAAGGGGCACCATATTGTGTTGGAGGCACATAAAAGGGCATTATTCTGTGTAGGGGACACATAATGAGGCTCCTGTGCTGCTTAGAAGGTGACACCATAGGCAGTAAAACTGTAGGAATCACTGCACTTGACTGATCACCACCAAAGATTTCTCACATTTCTAGACATTTTAACTGGCAATAATTTGCTCTTCTCTGAGGTTTTTGATGTGAAACTCATGGTGCAATCTTACTTGTCTTGCAGGTACATTGCTCCCCTATATAGCCAACGTTTAAGAAACCTACTTAGGGTAAGTGCCCCAATCTATGTGCTCTGTTCCCCTTATGCTCATGGCAGTGATTAGGAATGAACCTCATGGTGGCATCTTGCTTCTCTTGCAGGTATATTGCTCCCCTATACCGCCAACGTTCAAGAAACTCACTTAGGGTAAGTGCCCCAAAATCACTTCTTGTGCTTTACTCAAGGGGAATCTCCAAAAATTCATGGTTCGTCAAATTTTTATTTTCAATCTGTGTGCTCTTTTTCTTGCTGCTCCTGTCCTTTTATACCATATGTTTCGCCCTATAAGACACACAGGCCCATAAGACGCACCTAGGTTTTCATTAGACCTCAGATCAGACCAGCATTCAATCCCCCAATGTTTTTTAGACCCCCCATTCAGACCTCCGATAAGTCTCCTATGCCTCATTTCAGCCCCCATTGCCTCTCATATCAGCCCCCACTGGCATATTTCAGCCCCCATTGTCTCACATCAGCCCCCATGCCAAAAAGCACATAAAAAAAAAAAAACACTTATCTCTCCTGCTCCTCACCTCCAGCACGCTCTGCCTTCTGCATCCTGTGGCTGTGCTGTGACCTGACGGGCACAGCGCGAGGTCACAGAGCACCCTCACACTGTGCGCAGCCATATAACAGCCGAGGACCAGGGGGCGGTGAGTACAGAGCCTTTACTGCTTCCCGATCCTCCGGTACTAATGAGCGCTTCCATAAGACGCAGCGCATTTCCCCCCATTTTGGTATGTGAAAAAGTGCGTCTTATGGGGCGAAAAATACGGGTAAGTGTGCAGATGTTTATTCTGCTGCAACAACACGCCAAGTAAATGTGACTGGATGTAATGCAATCCTCTGAACATTATATTAAAAATATTGCTAGGTGAAGGCCTCAGATCCCATGTCACAATGTAGAATAAACTATTAGTTATTTTATTCTGTTGGGGCACATAAGGGGCATTATTCTAGGTTTGGGGGCACATAAGGGTGACCATATTGTGTTAGAGGGACACATTATGGAATTACTTTGTTGGGGAATATAAAGGGCACTATATTGTGTTAAAGACACATAAGGGGGCATTACTACTTATTGGGGACACATAATGAGGATCCTGTGCTGCTTAGAAGATGACACCATAGGCAGTAAAACTGTAGGAATCATTGCTCTAGACTGATAACCACCAGCAATTTCTCAAATTTCTAGACATTTTAACTGGTATTGATATGAAACTCATGGGGACACCTTGCTTCTATTGTAGGTACATTGCTCCCCTATACAGCCAACGTTACCAAGAAAGTCACTTAGGGTAAGTGCCCCAAATCCCTTTTTGTGCTTTATTCAAAGGGAATCTCCAAAAACACAGGTTCTGTGTGGTTATTTTATTATATTTTTTGCAATCTACAGTATGTGCTCTGTTCCCTGGCTGCTCCTGGCAATGATTAGCAATGATCCTCATGGTGACATCTTGCTTCTCTTGCAGGTACATTGCTCCCCTATACAGCAAATGTTACAATGAAACTCCCTTAGGGTAAGTCCCCCTAAATCACTTCTTGTTCTTTACTCAAAGGGAATCTAAAAAAATTCAGGATTTGTCTAATAATTATTTTGCAATCTATGTGCTCTCTTCTCTGTCCTTTTGGAACGTATTTTTCTCCCTATAAGACGCACCTGTCATGAGGGTGTCAAGAGCAACGCCTGACTCCGTTATACCCGGGGTCAGGAAGTCGCAGTCGGTGGCTGCGCGCTCTATGTCTAAAGATAGTGCTGTTACTTAATGGTAGCTTTCTGGATTTGCCTTGCAATCCTTTTTGTCTCGCTCAGAGATCCGTAGCTCCTTCTCCTCAGCTGTTCCTTGTCCAACACTCCCAACCTCCTAATATTCCCCTCTCCCACTTCTCTGGTTGCCCGATATAGAGCTTCCTGCCTGGACTTCTATACTGACCCACTGGAGCTGAGTTGCTGTTATCCCTGGTTGTTGTACCAGAGCATTACCCTCCAGATCCCTGTTGGTTGTTTGTTGTCGCACACCTGGGACTATATGTTTTGTCAGTATTGTCTGTCTTTTCCCTAGTGTTTCCCTTTAGTGTTAGTGGTGTGGGCTAGTGTTCCCACTGCCCTATTCACTACGTAGGGCTCATCTTAAGGAAAGCCAGGGTTTAGGAACGTGATCAGCGTACGGGTGAGAAACCCGTCTTGGGACGTCAGGGCAGTCAGGTGCCAGCCTCAAGGTGAGTTAGGGGTCACCATCTTTCCCTCTGCCTTGGACAGGGCCTTCCTATTCCCTCCCTTTGCGTCACGTATGTGATCGGCACGTCGGTCGTGATAGCACCGGCCCATAAAAAGCACCTAGGTTTTAGAGGAGGACAATAAGAAAAAAAAAATTATCATTAGACCTCAGATCAGACCAGCAATCAGACCCCAATGTTATTCCGACCTCAGCTCACAGCCTCAGTAAGACCCCAATGTTAATAAGACCAATATTCAGACCTCAGATGAGCCCCCTCATGCCCTCATATCAGCCCCCATTGCTTTATATCAGCTCCATTACCTCACAACACCCCCCATTGCCAAATTTAAGCCCCCCATTGTCATATTTCCGCTCCCATGCCACATAAAATAAAAATAATACTTACCTCTCCTGCTCCCGCCACTTCTCACTTCCAGCGTGTTCTGTCTTATTCATGCCGCGGTTGTGCTGTGATCCGATGTGCACAGCGTGAGGTCACAGAGCGCCCTCACACTGTGCGCAGCCACAGCACAGCCGAGGACCAGGAGGCGGTAAGTACAGAGCCTTCGCCGCTTCCTGATCCTCCGGTACTAATGAGCGCTTTCATAAGACGCAGGGCATTTTCCACATGGGTCGATAAATACGGGTAAGTGTGCTGATGTGTATTCTACTGCTACAACACATCAGGTGAATGTGATTGGATGTAATGCAATCCTCTGACTATTGCTAGATGAAGCCCTCAGATCCCATGTCACCATGTAGAATAAACTATTACAGTTATTTTATTCTGTTGGGGCACATGAGGGGCATTATTTTAGGTTTGGGGGCACATAAGGGTGACCATATTGTGTTAGAGGGACACATTATCTAATTACTTTGTTGGGAAATATAAGGGGCACTATATTGTGTTCGAGACACATAAGGGGGCATTACTCCTTTTTTGGGACACATGATAACAATCCTGTGCTGCTTAGAAGGTAACACCATAGGCAGTAAAATTAGGAATCGCTGCTCTAGGGCTCGTTCACACAACCGTGCCGTGTTTTGCGGTCCGCAAATTGCGGATCCGCAAAAAAATGGATGCCGCCTGCGTGCCTTCTGCAGTTATCTGAACAGCAGGCCTATTATAGAAATGCCTATTCTTGTCCGCAAAACGGACAAGAATAGGACAAGACTCAATTTTTGTGGAGCCACAGAACGGAGCAACAAATGCAGACAGCACACAGAGTGCTGTCTGCATCTTTTGCTGACCCATTGAAATGAATGGTTCCGTATACGGACCATATGCAGAATGCAGAAAACGGCCCGTATATGAAGCGCAAACTACGTTCGTGTGAACGAGCCCCTAGACTGATAACCACCAGCAATTTCTCACATTTCTAGACATTTTAACTGGTAATGATTAGCTCTTCTCTGAGGTTTTTGATGTGAAACTCATGGTGCCACCTTGCTTCCATTGTAGGTACATTGCTCGCCTATACAGCCAACGTTACTAAGAAAGTCACTCACAGGGTAAGTGCCCCCAAATCACTTCTTGTGCTTTATTCAAAGGGAATCTCAAAAAACACAGGTCTTGTGTGGTTATTTTTTATTTTATTTTTTGCAATCTATGCGCTCTATTCCCTGGCTACTCCTGGTAATGATTAGCAATCACCCTCATGGTGCCATCTTGCTTCTCTTGCAGGCATATTGCTCCCCTATACAGCCAACGTTCAAGAAACTTACTTAGGGTAAGTGTCCCCAAATCACATTTGTTTTTTTACTCAAAGGGAATCTCCAAAAACACAGGTTTTGTCTAATTATTCTTTTGCAATCTGTGTGCTCTGTACCCCGCTGCTCATGTCCTTTTACAAGTGTGCTGACATGTATTCTACTGCAACAATGTTTCAGGTGAACGTGACTAGATGTAATACAATCCTCTGATTATTAAATGGAATACTGCTAGGTGAAGGCCTCACATCCAATGTCACCATGTGGAATAAAATATTATAGTTATTAAATTGGGTTGGGAGCACATGAGGGGCATAATTCTAGGTTTGGAAGCACATAACGGTGACCATAGTATGTTAGAGGCACACATTATGGAATTACTTTGTTGGGGAATATAAGGGGCACCGTATTGTGTTGGAGGCACATAAAGCCGCATTACTCTGTGTTGGGGACACATAATGAGGATTCCTGCTTAGAAGGTGACACCATAGTAAGTATAAGGTGTAGGAATCAGTGCTTTAGACTGATAACCACCAGCAATTTCTCACATCTCTAGACATTTTACCTGGTATTGATTAGCTCTCCTTTGAGGTTTTTTATGTGAAACTCATGGTGCCACCTTGTTTGTATGGTAGGTACATTTCTCCCCTATACAGCCAACGTTACTAAGAAAAACACTTAGGGTAAGTGCCCCCAAATATCTTCTTGTGCTTTATTCAAAGGGAATCTCCATAAACATAGGTTTTGCCTGGTTATTTATTTATTTACTTATTTATTTTTTGCAATCTATGTGTTCTATTACCTGAATGCTTCTGGCAATGATTAGCAACGAACCTCATGGTGCCATCTTGCTTGTCTTGCAGGTACATTGCTCCCCTATAAAGCCAACGTTACATTGAAAGTCACTTAGGGTAAGTGCCCCCAAATCACTTCTTGTGCTTTACTCAAAGGCAATCTCCAAAAATTCAGGATTTGTGTAATGATTTTTTTGCAATCTATGTGCTCAGTTCCCTGTCCTTACAGTATTTTTCACCCTATAAGACGCACTGTCCCATAAGAAGCACCTAGGTTTTAGAGGAGGACAATATTATTATTTTTTTTATTAGACCTGATATCAGACCAGAAATCAGACCCCCAATGTTATTCAAACCTCAGCTCACAGCCACAATCAGCCCCCCAATGCTAATAAGACCCCTATTCAGACATCAGATAAGCCCCCTCATAACCACATATTAGCCCCCCATTGCCTTATATCAGCCCTGTTGTAGAAATATTAATAGTTGAAATCCGCTCTCATCAAACAGGCAAATCTCTCAACCGCAGTCAGAGTCAGACACAGGTGTTACCATGTTGAGTTCTGCTGAGCAACTGCCTCGATCCGGCCCAGTCTGTACACCTTTATTGTTTACTCACAAAAGGTGTAACAATAGAAAAGGGGCTGGCCCATCACCCGACCACTTACTTCATGTAACAAGGATGCAGGAAGTGATGACATAGGAAGACAAGACACCATCATTTAGAACAGGCATAACTCAACCTGCGGCTCTCCAGCTGTTGTAAAACTACAACTCCCAAAATGCCTTGCTGTAGGCTGATAGCTGTAGGCTGTTCGGGCATGCTGGAAGTTATAGTTTTGCAACAGCTGGAGGGCCGCAGGTTAAGCATGCCTGATTTAGAATAACATAGCCAGCTAACAAGCACATGTATCCTATAACCACTGGAGTTAACTCTATCCAGCCTTGCTCAGTGATCAATGCCAGATAAAGTTACTATGATTCTCATGCATGTTTATTTACAGGACAACGTCATTATCTCCAGCGGCTGATCAGGCGCACTAGAGACAACAAACGCACGTTCCTTTCATATATTGTTCTCTTAACAAATGCATCCACGCCAAGCCAATAAATCCACGTCTTGCTTGAGGGCCCTAGCCGGCGTCCATACATGAGCCAACAAAACACTGCTCTGCTGAACACATCAGTCTCCCCCGGCCCACAGCCCAGTGCTTAGCACATGGACCATTCGCCGACGGAGACCTCTGCGCCCAGCAGCTGTGACAGGACATACACAGGAAGATATCCACTCCAATGGTTTACCCTGACACTGAGAGACATGATGACAATATACAATATATTAGAAATACATCCTAATAAAATTTCCACAAAAGCTTCAATATTTCAGCCCATAATGCCTTATACGAGCCCCCATTGCCTCTCATATCAGCCACCATTGCTTCATATCAGCCACCATTGCTTCATATCAGCCCCCATTGCCTTATTTCAGCCCCCATTGCCTCATATCAGCTCCCATTGCCTTATATCAGCTTTGACTGCTCATATAAGGCCCCATTGCCTCTGATATCAGGCCCCATGCCTCTCATATCAGACCTCATTGCTTTATATTAGCCCCATTTCGTCAGAACATCCCTCTTGCCATATTTCAGCCCCCATGCCACATAAAATAAATACTTACCTTTCCTGCTCTCGCCACTTCTCACTTCCAGTGAATTCTGTCTTATTCATGCTGCGGCTGTGTTGTGATCCGACGCGCACAGCGTAAAGAAACAGAGCGCCCTCACACTGTATGCAGCCACAGCACAGCCGACAGCCGAGGACCAGGAAGCAGTGAGTGCACAGCCTTTACTGCTTCCCAGTCCTCTGGCACTAATGAGCGTTTCCATAATGGAAGCACTCATTAGTATTTATCCCCAAAGACGTGGGGGAAGGGGGCTCTTATGGGTCAAAAAATACGGGTAAGTATTCTAGTGCAACAACACGTCAGGTAAATGTAACTGGATGTAATGGAATCCTCTGAATATGATATGGGATATTGCTAGGTGAAGGTCTCACATCCAATGTCACCATGTAGAATAAACTATTACAGTTATTATATTCTGTTGGGGCACATGAGGGGCATTATTCTAGGTTTGGGGGCACATAAGGGTATCCATATTGTGTTATAGGGACACAATTGGTTGGGGAATATAAGGGGCACCATATTGTGCTGGAGACACATAAGGGGACATTATTCTGTGTTGGGAATACATATTGTGCTGCTTAGAAGGTGGCATTATAGGCAGTTCAAAATGCAGGAATCACTGCTCTAAACTAATAACCAGCTGCACATTTCTAAACATCTTAACTGTTAAAGGGTTTCTACCACTTCAGTTTGACCAAATTAGCTTTCAGACACTAGCGATCTGCTAGTGTCTGATCTCCATAACCATGCAATTCTTAGACCTTTAAAAAAACTAACTTTTATTCCTATGCAAATGAGCCTCTAGGTGCTATGGGGGCGTCTTTTCAGCACCTAGAGGCTCGGCCTACTCACACTGTATGCCCGCCCATCTCGTCTTGAATGCCTGCCTCCATCACAGCCATCGGACGAATTCTCGTGCCTGCGCCGTTCACTTCTGTCATCGGCGCAGTGAGTAAATGATACGCTCCTGGTGCCGGATTCCTCACTGCGCCTGCGCCGACTACGTCACAGTGAGGAAGCCGGCATCACTCACTGCGCCTGTGCCGAAGACAGAAGTGAACGGCGCAGGCGCGTGAATTCGTCCAATGGCTGTGATGGAGGCAGGCATTCAAGACGAGATGGGCGGGCATACAGTGTGAGTAGACCGAGCCTCTAGGTGCTGAAAAGACGCCCCCATAGCACCTAGAGGCTCATTTGCATAGGAATAAAAGTTAGTTTTTTTATGAAACGGCTCCACACACAGCTCTAAGAATTGCATGGTTATGGAGATCAGATACTAGCAGATCGCTAGTGTCTGAAAGCTAATTTGGTCAAACTGAAGTGGTAGAAACCCTTTAAGTGCCCCCAAATCAGTTCTTGTGCCTTATTCAAAGGGAATCTCGAAAAATTAAGGTTTACCTGGTTAATTTTTTTTTGTTGCAATCTATGTTGTGTTCCCTGGTTGCTCCTGGCAATGATTAGCAACAAACCTCATGGTGCCATCTTGCTTCTCTTGCAGGTACATTGCTCCCCTATACAGCCAACGTTACAATGAAACTCATTAAGGGTAATTGCCCCCAGATCACTTCTTGTTCTTTACTCAAAGGGAATCTCCAAACATTCAGGATTTGCCTGTATATTTGTTTGCAATCTATGTGCTCTGTTCCCTGTCTGCTCCTGGCAATGATTAGCTCCTCTCTGGGGATTTTGTTCTCATGATGCCATGTTTCTCCTGCAGGTACGTTGCTCCCCTATACAACCAACGGGTTTCAAAGAAATGTACTGGCCCCTTTTGTTTTAAGTGCCTTACAAATCACTTCTCATACTTCATTCAAAGACAATTTCCAAAAATGAAGTTTTTGTACCTAAGCATTTGTGGATACACATTGTCAAGAAGTGGATTTCCAAACTTTGGAGATTCACTGTGAAGTTGTTGCATGAATTTGTTACAGAATCATTCTGATAATGGACATACAGTATATTGGGTTATTGCGGAGCACATTTCCATAAAAAACAGAATCGCTAGCCAAATTGCTTTACCCTCCATGATTTTAGTGCAACTCTTGTCCAAAACTTTCCAGGTTGAGTCTCCCCCTCAAACATCTGACCAAGCCGTAGCCTCTCGCTTCCCCTGGACTGTGCGTGCCACAGGGAGCTGGAACTCCACAGTATACAAAATGAAAATCCAGAGCTGCACCAAGTAATAAAAACCAGATTCTTTATTGATGGAAGAGTACAAATCAATAAAAATGGCTTAGGGTACTTTCACACTAGTGTTGTTAGAATCCGGCAGGCAGTTCCATTGCCGGAACTGCCTAACGGATTTGGAAATCCGCATGCAAACGGATATAATTTATTCCGGATCCGTTAGACTTATTCATTGAAATAAGGAAAACGGGATCCGGTATTACATTTTTTTATTACATTTCTTGAAAGCTAGAAAGAACTGCGCATGCGCAGACTGGAAAACCGGCTGTAATACATTTCAATGGAAATTAATGCCGGATTCGGCAAGTGCAGTAGTGTTCTGGAATTTTGGCCGGTGAACTACCGTACAAGGGATTGAATGGAAGACATCATGATGCATACTGAACGGATTGCTTTCCATTCAGAATGCATTGTGGCAAAACGGAAGCATTTTTTTCTGGTATTGAGACCCTTTACCGAATTTCAATACCGGAAAAGAATAATGCTAGTGTGAAAGTACCCTTACGTGTTTTATGCTACACTAGCCCTTTTTCAAGGCATGCAAGCTTTGAAAAAGGGCTAGTGTAGCCTGAAACACGTAAGCCATTTTTACTACTTTGTACTCTTCCATCAATAAAGAATACAGTTTTTATGATTTAGTGCATTGCTGGATTTCATATATATTTTTAAAAATAGTGTGTATTTTTTACAGGGTAAGGCCTCATGCACATGGTCATATCTGTCATTTATATCTGATCTGCATTCTTGCAGATTGCACACGAACCCATTCGCTTCTATGGGTCCATATTTGTATGTCCATTTCGCAAGTCATAAAACATAACCTATTCATGTCTGTACTGGAATAATCGTTTCTGGTGATGACAGTGATAAAAATGCAGACTGTCCACAGAAGGTATTCTTATTTTGTGGATTCATGGTTTGTGGACTGCATTATGGACACGGGCGTGTGTGAGGCCTCAGAAAGGGTCAAGGCTGGGCTTGCGGCCCTGTATTTGCATGATTTAGGCTCAAATATCAGCTGTTCATTATTGTAGCACCTAAAAGCAAGTCTCCTGCCGCACCATATCACCAGTAGTCTATAGGTATTTATTTAGAACAAGCCATCTTAAAGTGGTTGTCCACAATTTTTTATTTATTATTCTCCCACCCCCAACCGTGACCTGTGAAGGGGTCTATACTTAACTGCTCCCCACCACTTGTTTCTGGCTCTGTGGGTCTTGGGCTGTCTTTACTGCACTTCCGTCCCCCACATGTAAACATCCTGAATGGGTGCTGTCACGTGCTCTTCTGCAGCCAATGACTGGACTGTGACATGTGACCCAGCAGTAATCCAGAACTTGACACCAGTACTATGTGATAGAATCAGCTAATGGGTAACTTCATTTTCTTTCCATTGTCCAGAGTGACGTGTCCACCAAACCACGTTCCTTAGCGGGCGGTAATGTAGTGAAGCAATCAGAGATCACCAAACTACAGCCATTCCCTGAGAGAGACAGATCGTGTGCTTAGAAGAGACAAAGGATGGAGAAGTGGAACTGTACCAGGAAGCTACCATCATACAGTGCCTCAAGCAATACTTACTGAAACACAGACGGTTTTGCTTCCTATGTGGGCCACCAAAGACATTAAAAAGAATCTACAAGATGTTTATTATGCTTTCACCATGTTTTGTGTGTTTAGATTTTATCAGTCATTTCATCAGTTGCTAATAAGATTTAAAAGGATAAAATCTATTCTGGGCCTAAAATACATTTTATTTTTGCTTTTATTAAAAAAAAGAATCAAATGTTAATATTATGATTGAAACAGAATGGATGGAGTGGCAGAATGGCCAGAGGTGTTAAAGGCTGTGTAGGACAGTCAGTACAGTGTGAAATACAATCCAAGATCTCTATTCTCTACAACTCTATTGTATTGAAATGTGGATATTCTGGAATTAAAGGAACATGTAACATAGAAAATACACAAAATACCCCTGTTCTCTTCATCTCTATCTTTACATTGATCTTTTTATGTTTAATAATGCAATCAAAACTATCTGGAAAAGATCAAGTCACATGACCTGGGACTGCATAGTCACATGATGTCCAGATATAGTAAACATAATACTTTCACACATTTACGTGCATCAAAAGTGTACATCTTATTCATAAAAACATAAGTGATGTGTACAGCAGTTATAGTGCATATACAATACGTAATGTATAGAGGATCCAAGCCCCTATTATACAGTGACCATTATACAGTGCAGTACACACAGAGTTAAAATCATATGCTGCAGTTGCAGCTGAACCATATTAAAAATTGGAGGGAGCTCACCATCTACGCACATTATGCTTGTCAACATCGCCATGCCTTCAGCGTTAGCGTCCCCTAGTCGGCAGTGCGCATGCGCCGGACCCGACAGCTCTGGCCGCGCCCCCGACGGCGCCACGCCCCCACGTCACGTTCCAATGGACCGCAGCGTCATCCACCGGCACGCACGCAGGAGCCGCAGCTGCTGGGGGAGGGAGGCCAGACCATGTGGTTCAGCGCATGTCACGTCGCAGGCGGGACCCCGCCGTCACCATGGCGACGCAAACAAGCCTAGACCAGCGGACGAGCCCAGCACGGCCAGGGCAACTACATGCGCACAAATCCAGAATAACAGTATAATTGGAGATGGCCAAGGGGGAGGAGAATCAAGCCCAGCCATTAGCTCAGGCGATTGTATCGTCTCCCTTTGCCATCACCAATAACTTCATATAGTGTGGCTGTCATGGGACACACTCATCCCATCAGCATACACAGATTCAAGATAGCGTGTATGTCAAGTCACTGACCATCAAATGTGTGGTCAGAGACGCGCATACATCAGCAGTCTACAAGTACAATATAAAATAGTGTTGGACAAATAGTGCAATCATGTACTGATCCCAGGCCGTCTGACGTCGTCCCATATGCGTCCACATGTAATTTCAAAATCAGATCCTTATCCAAGGACTAGGGTGGCTCCATCCAATACCAAGATAAAAGTTCATCAAGTTAATCAAAACATCCTGGAATAGAAAAAATACAGTGTCAGTATATCATATTAGTATGTTCAAAAGGGCGTGCACTGTTACGTTTCTCCTACACCAGACTGAACGAACAAGAAACCCCCACGTTGATGAGCTATACACATATTTCCTTTATCCATATAATTCCCATCTACACTCCGCATTAAGGCCATCTGGCTTCAGTGTGTGTAGTCTGTGTATCCACAGGATCTCACGTTGTTTCAACAATTTCTCCCTATTGCCTCCCCTTTTAAGTGGGGGGATGTGGTCTATGACCCTGAATTTGAGGTCCTTTTCTTTGTGTCCTGCTTCCACAAAGTGTTTGGGCACCGGAAGATCTCTCCTCTTCTGTCGGATCGAATACCTGTGATAGTTCATCCTGGTCTTGACCTCGCAAATTGTCTCCCCCACATAAAGTAGATTGCAGGGGCAAGACAGGAGGTATACCACGAATGAACTATCACAGGTCAGAAAATGTCTGATTTCAAACCGGGTGTTCAATACCGGATGTACAAATTTATCCCCTTTCAACATATAGTTGCAGTTAACACAATTTAAACATGGGTAGCACCCATTTTTCTTGCGGCCTATGTAGGTTTGAACTGGGGCCTTACCCCCGATAACATCAGCCCTCACCAATTTGTCCCTCAGACTATCCGCTCTCCTGTACGACATCAAGGGGGGCACAGCAAACTCCTTCACCTTTTTGAAGCTATTGTTCAATATCGGCCAATGTTTCTTAATGGCTCCCGCTATCTGGTAGCTGCCCTCATTATATGTGGAAATGAAAGGCACCCTACTCTGTTTGGTAACCTCACTAGTCCTCCTAATTCCGATCCCATCCAACTGTCTACATACCAAACTCCTCGGATATCCTCTCTGGGTGAATTTGTCTGCCATCTGCAACAACCTGATCTTACACAATGTTGGATCTTTCACTATGCGTTGCACACGGAGAAACTGACTCCGTGGCAAAGTCTTAACCATAGATCTCGGATGGCAGCTCTCAAACCTCAATAGCTTGTTACGGTCTGTTGGCTTTATGTAAAGGTCAGTGACCAGTGAGGTACCCTGTTTTCTTACCATGGTATCCAAAAATTGGACCTGCTCGGTGGAGTATACAAGCGTGAACTGGATCTCAGGATCCATATTGTTCAGAAACGTGTGAAACTCTGCCAACTCATCCTCAGTGCCCTCCCAGATGACAAAAACATCATCTATGTATCTCCACCACCCCCGCACTCGGCTGTAGTGGTGGGATACATAGACGTGTTCAGCCTCTAGGGCAGACATGAACATGTTGGCATAAGTAGGCGCCATATTTGAACCCATTGCGGTTCCCCGCTGTTGTAAGTAATACCCATCCTGAAATGCAAAATAGTTGTACCTTAAGACTACACCGAGCAGGTCCAATATGAACTCCCTACATTCATCAGTGTATGGGGATTGAGCCAGAAACCTTCTGACTGCCTCCACACCTCTATCATGGTTGATAGAGGTGTAGAGGCTCACCACATCAAAAGAAACCAGCAGCGTATGTGTCGTCACTTGTACATTAGCAATCTTATTCAGAAAATCACCAGTGTCTCGTACATATGATTTTGCCCCAACAGCATAACATCTCAGTATCTTATCTAAGAAGATGGCCAAATTTGAGAACACTGACTCCCTCCCGGACACTATGGGTCTCCCAGGGGGATTCTGTAAGCTTTTATGAACTTTAGGTAACACATATATCAATGGTGTCTTTGGCTGTGTAATCAGTAGATATTTGTACAGGGCTTCATCAATCAGACACCTTGACAGGGCTCCATCCAGTAATCCTGTGATGACCTTAATAACCTCAAACTTGGGGTCATGATTGAGTTTCCTATATACCAGGGAGTCTCCTAATTGTCTCAATATCTCAGAGATGTACCATTGGGTGTCCATCACAACCACGGCTCCCCCCTTATCGGCCGGTTTGACCGTGAGGGAGCCGTTGTTGCAAAGTTCACCCAACGCACACATCTCCGCAGACGTCATGTTAGGATGTCTGAGGCCTCCCACAGTTATAGACTCCTTCAGTGCCTCAATGTCAGCCCTCACTGCATTGATATATGTGTCAATGGCTGGATTCTTAATCTGTGGTGTGAAGTCCCCCTTGGCGTATAAGCCTACACCGCGAAGGGAGAGTTCACACCCACGCTGGGTATCAACATTATTCATATGTCTATCGGTTTCAGAAAACCACACCTTTAACTTAAGACTTCTAAAAAATTTTTGCAGGTCTACTTCCAATTGGAACCAGTCCACTCCCACCGCGGGACAAAAAGATAGACCTTTAGATAGAAGATCGGTCTGTGCACTGGTCAGTTCATGGGAGGATATATTTACCACTATGGATTCTTTCTCCTTGCTGGCCGACTCCTTACACTCCGTTGTTCTTTTTCTCCATTTGAATTGTCTCCGCCCACCACGTCTGGTCCTTTTGGATCCATAGCAGGGCCTAAAAAATCATGCTGCTGTGTGACTTGAATGGCTCCTTCATCATTGGTAGGTACCATTTTCCTCCTAGGATTGGAGTTATTCCATTTGTTATTATTGGAATTACCAGAGAATGGTTGACGTCTCTGTACTTTAGGTTCCTGCCAGGTATAGACATTGCCTCGTCTATAGTCCTCTTCATCCCGCTGCCATTTGCGTCGTTTGATCGCTTCTTGTTCTTTCTTGTATTTATCCAAATAAGTGGAGCAACTGGTCAAATATGTGTCAAAGTCCTGTATAGGGAGGGCTTCCTTGAGCCTAATCAGAGCTCCTTCAAAGTGCTCACGTACCGTGCCCAATTCATATTGCAGAAACTCCAAATTCAATAGTATCACATCAAGGGCGTATTTGTTTGAAATTAGTGTAAATTTATGCGCAAACTTACTGTCCGCTGGAAACAGACTTGGTTTCAATTGGGAGCGCATACCCCTTGGGATTCTGTGCGACTTATAGTATTCCGCTAAAGTCGCCAGATGCAGCTCCATAGATGCCAGTCGTTTACCATCCGCCTCATAGCCTTTTTTCAGCTCTGTAACTGACGGGGTGGACAAAAACGTGCAGTCGCTCACCAAATCGTGGAGGATCCTCTCTTCATCCTGCCTGGTGTAGGAGAACACATCAGCGGGGTCTCTCTCAGTAGTTTCCATGTTCAGGTCAATACAGTGCTAAGCTGCCAAGTCCTTATATACAAAACACAAATAGTGCAGCAGCACAGTCAGAGCCAATGGACTGGGTGCAAATCCCCACAGAGGCAGGCCGCTCCTCCACGGTATATAGTAGACGAAATAACGAGGCAGCACTTCCAGCTTCTAGTGTACGGGTGAAGACCCCAAACTTTAATCCAAGCGACGTTTCGGCCTACTCAATGACGGCGGGGTCCCGCCTGCGACGTGACATGCGCTGAACCACATGGTCTGGCCTCCCTCCCCCAGCAGCTGCGGCTCCTGCGTGCGTGCCGGTGGATGACGCTGCGGTCCATTGGAACGTGACGTGGGGGCGTGGCGCCGTCGGGGGCGCGGCCAGAGCTGTCGGGTCCGGCGCATGCGCACTGCCGACTAGGGGACGCTAACGCTGAAGGCATGGCGATGTTGACAAGCATAATGTGCGTAGATGGTGAGCTCCCTCCAATTTTTAATATGGTTCAGCTGCAACTGCAGCATATGATTTTAACTCTGTGTGTACTGCACTGTATAATGGTCACTGTATAATAGGGGCTTGGATCCTCTATACATTACGTATTGTATATGCACTATAACTGCTGTACACATCACTTATGTTTTTATGAATAAGATGTACACTTTTGATGCACGTAAATGTGTGAAAGTATTATGTTTACTATATCTGGACAGCATGTGACTATGCAGTCCCAGGTCATGTGACTTGATTGTTAACAGGTGTAATCACTGAATGTCACTTATTTGTCTATGTAGTGTGGGTATATATACCCAGTCATTTGCACTGTTATGTAGCTTGATAAAGGCCTCATTGAGTAGGCCGAAACGTCGCTTGGATTAAAGTTTGGGGTCTTCACCCGTACACTAGAAGCTGGAAGTGCTGCCTCGTTATTTCGTCTACTATATACCGTGGAGGAGCGGCCTGCCTCTGTGGGGATTTGCACCCAGTCCATTGGCTCTGACTGTGCTGCTGCACTATTTGTGTTTTGTATATAAGGACTTGGCAGCTTAGCACTGTATTGACCTGAACATGGAAACTACTGAGAGAGACCCCGCTGATGTGTTCTCCTACACCAGGCAGGATGAAGAGAGGATCCTCCACGATTTGGTGAGCGACTGCACGTTTTTGTCCACCCCGTCAGTTACAGAGCTGAAAAAAGGCTATGAGGCGGATGGTAAACGACTGGCATCTATGGAGCTGCATCTGGCGACTTTAGCGGAATACTATAAGTCGCACAGAATCCCAAGGGGTATGCGCTCCCAATTGAAACCAAGTCTGTTTCCAGCGGACAGTAAGTTTGCGCATAAATTTACACTAATTTCAAACAAATACGCCCTTGATGTGATACTATTGAATTTGGAGTTTCTGCAATATGAATTGGGCACGGTACGTGAGCACTTTGAAGGAGCTCTGATTAGGCTCAAGGAAGCCCTCCCTATACAGGACTTTGACACATATTTGACCAGTTGCTCCACTTATTTGGATAAATACAAGAAAGAACAAGAAGCGATCAAACGACGCAAATGGCAGCGGGATGAAGAGGACTATAGACGAGGCAATGTCTATACCTGGCAGGAACCTAAAGTACAGAGACGTCAACCATTCTCTGGTAATTCCAATAATAACAAATGGAATAACTCCAATCCTAGGAGGAAAATGGTACCTACCAATGATGAAGGAGCCATTCAAGTCACACAGCAGCATGATTTTTTAGGCCCTGCTATGGATCCAAAAGGACCAGACGTGGTGGGCGGAGACAATTCAAATGGAGAAAAAGAACAACGGAGTGTAAGGAGTCGGCCAGCAAGGAGAAAGAATCCATAGTGGTAAATATATCCTCCCATGAACTGACCAGTGCACAGACCGATCTTCTATCTAAAGGTCTATCTTTTTGTCCCGCGGTGGGAGTGGACTGGTTCCAATTGGAAGTAGACCTGCAAAAAATTTTTAGAAGTCTTAAGTTAAAGGTGTGGTTTTCTGAAACCGATAGACATATGAATAATGTTGATACCCAGCGTGGGTGTGAACTCTCCCTTCGCGGTGTAGGCTTATACGCCAAGGGGGACTTCACACCACAGATTAAGAATCCAGCCATTGACACATATATCAATGCAGTGAGGGCTGACATTGAGGCACTGAAGGAGTCTATAACTGTGGGAGGCCTCAGACATCCTAACATGACGTCTGCGGAGATGTGTGCGTTGGGTGAACTTTGCAACAACGGCTCCCTCACGGTCAAACCGGCCGATAAGGGGGGAGCCGTGGTTGTGATGGACACCCAATGGTACATCTCTGAGATATTGAGACAATTAGGAGACTCCCTGGTATATAGGAAACTCAATCATGACCCCAAGTTTGAGGTTATTAAGGTCATCACAGGATTACTGGATGGAGCCCTGTCAAGGTGTCTGATTGATGAAGCCCTGTACAAATATCTACTGATTACACAGCCAAAGACACCATTGATATACAGACGTGGACAAAATTGTTGGTACCCTTTGGTCAATGAAAGAAAAAGTCACAATGGTCACAGAAATAACTTTAATCTGACAAAAGTAATAATAAATTAAAATTCTATAAATGTTAACCAATGAAAGTCAGACATTGTTTTTCAACCATGCTTCAACAGAATTATGTAAAAAAATAAACTCATGAAACAGGCATGGACAAAAATGATGGTACCCCTAACTTAATATTTTGTTGCGCAACCTTTTGAGGCAATCACTGCAATCAAACGCTTCCTGTAACTGTCAATGAGACATCTGCACCTCTCAGCAGGTATTTTGGCCCACTCCTCATGAGCAAACTGCTCCAGTTGTGTCCGGTTTGAAGGGTGCCTTTTCCAGACTGCATGTTTCAGCTCCTTCCAAAGATGCTCAATAGGATTGAGGTCAGGGCTCATAGAAGGCCACTTTAGAATAGTCCAATTTTTTCCTCTTAGCCATTCTTGGGTGTTTTTAGCGGTGTGTTTTGGGTCATTGTCCTGTTGCAAGACCCATGACCTGCGACTGAGACCAAGCTTTCTGACACTGGCTAGTACATTTCTCTCTAGAATTCCTTGATAGTCTTGAGATTTCATTGTACCCTGCACAGATTCAAGACACCCTGTGCCAGACGCAGCAAAGCAGCCCCAGAACATAACAGAGCCTCCTCCATGTTTCACAGTAGGGACAGTGTTCTTTTCTTGATATGCTTCATTTTTTCGTCTGTGAACATACAGCTGATGTGCCTTGGCAAAAACTTCGATTTTTGTCTCATCTGTCCACAGGACATTCTCCCAGAAGCTTTGTGGCTTGTCAACATGTAGTTTGGCATATTCCAGTCTTGCTTTTTTATGATTCGTTTTCAACAATGGTGTCCTCCTTGGTCGTCTCCCATGTAGTCCACTTTGGCTCAAACAACGACGGATGGTGCGATCTGACACTGATGTTCCTTGAGCATGAAGTTCACCTTGAATCTCTTTAGAAGTCTTTCTAGGCTCTTTTGTTACCATTCGGATTATCCGTCTCTTAGATTTGTCATCAATTTTCCTCCTGCGGCCACGTCCAGGGAGGTTGGCTACAGTCCCATGGATCTTAAACTTATGAATAATATGTGCAACTGTACTCACAGGAACATCTAGTTGCTTGGAGATGGTCTTATAGCCTTTACCTTTAACATGCTTGTCTATAATTTTCTTTCTGATCTCTTGAGACAGCTCTTTCCTTTGCTTCCTCTGGTCCATGTCGAGTGTGGTACACACCATATCACCAAACAACACAGTGATTACCTGGAGCCATATATATAGGCCCAATGGCTGATTACAAGGTTGTAGACACCTGTGATGCTAATTAGTGGACACACCTTGAATTAACATGTCCCTTTGGTCACATTATGTTCTGTGTTTTCTAGGGGTACCATCATTTTTGTCCATGCCTGTTTCATGAGTTTATTTTTTTACATAATTCTGTTGAAGCATGGTTGAAAAACAATGTCTGACTTTCATTGGTTAACATTTATAGAATTTTAATTTATTATTACTTTTGTCAGATTAAAGTTATTTCTGTGACCATTGTGACTTTTTCTTTCATTGACCAAAGGGTACCAACAATTTTGTCCACGTCTGTATGTGTTACCTAAAGTTCATAAAAGCTTACAGAATCCCCCTGGGAGACCCATAGTGTCCGGGAGGGAGTCAGTGTTCTCAAATTTGGCCATCTTCTTAGATAAGATACTGAGATGTTATGCTGTTGGGGCAAAATCATATGTACGAGACACTGGTGATTTTCTGAATAAGATTGCTAATGTACAAGTGACGACACATACGCTGCTGGTTTCTTTTGATGTGGTGAGCCTCTACACCTCTATCAACCATGATAGAGGTGTGGAGGCAGTCAGAAGGTTTCTGGCTCAATCCCCATACACTGATGAATGTAGGGAGTTCATATTGGACCTGCTCGGTGTAGTCTTAAGGTACAACTATTTTGCATTTCAGGATGGGTATTACTTACAACAGCGGGGAACCGCAATGGGTTCAAATATGGCGCCTACTTATGCCAACATGTTCATGTCTGCCCTAGAGGCTGAACACGTCTATGTATCCCACCACTACAGCCGAGTGCGGGGGTGGTGGAGATACATAGATGATGTTTTTGTCATCTGGGAGGGCACTGAGGATGAGTTGGCAGAGTTTCACACGTTTCTGAACAATATGGATCCTGAGATCCAGTTCACGCTTGTATACTCCACCGAGCAGGTCCAATTTTTGGATACCATGGTAAGAAAACAGGGTACCTCACTGGTCACTGACCTTTACATAAAGCCAACAGACCGTAACAAGCTATTGAGGTTTGAGAGCTGCCATCCGAGATCTATGGTTAAGACTTTGCCACGGAGTCAGTTTCTCCGTGTGCAACGCATAGTGAAAGATCCAACATTGTGTAAGATCAGGTTGTTGCAGATGGCAGACAAATTCACCCAGAGAGGATATCCGAGGAGTTTGGTATGTAGACAGTTGGATGGGATCGGAATTAGGAGGACTAGTGAGGTTACCAAACAGAGTAGGGTGCCTTTCATTTCCACATATAATGAGGGCAGCTACCAGATAGCAGGGAGCCATTAAGAAACATTGGCCGATATTGAACAATAGCTTCAAAAAGGTGAAGGAGTTTGCTGTGCCCCCCTTGATGTCGTACAGGAGAGCGGATAGTCTGAGGGACAAATTGGTGAGGGCTGATGTTATCGGGGGTAAGGCCCCAGTTCAAACCTACATAGGCCGCAAGAAAAATGGGTGCTACCCATGTTTAAATTGTGTTAACTGCAACTATATGTTGAAAGGGGATAAATTTGTACATCCGGTATTGAACACCCGGTTTGAAATCAGACATTTTCTGACCTGTGATAGTTCATTCGTGGTATACCTCCTGTCTTGCCCCTGCAATCTACTTTATGTGGGGGAGACAATTTGCGAGGTCAAGACCAGGATGAACTATCACAGGTATTCGATCCGACAGAAGAGGAGAGATCTTCCGGTGCCCAAACACTTTGTGGAAGCAGGACACAAAGAAAAGGACCTCAAATTCAGGGTCATAGACCACATCCCCCCACTTAAAAGGGGAGGCAATAGGGAGAAATTGTTGAAACAACGTGAGATCCTGTGGATACACAGACTACACACACTGAAGCCAGATGGCCTTAATGCGGAGTGTAGATGGGAATTATATGGATAAAGGAAATATGTGTATAGCTCATCAACGTGGGGGTTTCTTGTTCGTTCAGTCTGGTGTAGGAGAAACGTAACAGTGCACGCCCTTTTGAACATACTAATATGATATACTGACACTGTATTTTTTCTATTCCAGGATGTTTTGATTAACTTGATGAACTTTTATCTTGGTATTGGATGGAGCCACCCTAGTCCTTGGATAAGGATCTGATTTTGAAATTACATGTGGACGCATATGGGACGACGTCAGACGGCCTGGGATCAGTACATGATTGCACTATTTGTCCAACACTATTTTATATTGTACTTGTAGACTGCTGATGTATGCGCGTCTCTGACCACACATTTGATGGTCAGTGACTTGACATACACGCTATCTTGAATCTGTGTATGCTGATGGGATGAGTGTGTCCCATGACAGCCACACTATATGAAGTTATTGGTGATGGCAAAGGGAGACGATACAATCGCCTGAGCTAATGGCTGGGCTTGATTCTCCTCCCCCTTGGCCATCTCCAATTATACTGTTATTCTGGATTTGTGCGCATGTAGTTGCCCTGGCCGTGCTGGGCTCGTCCGCTGGTCTAGGCTTGTTTGCGTCGCCATGGTGACGGCGGGGTCCCGCCTGCGACGTGACATGCGCTGAACCACATGGTCTGGCCTCCCTCCCCCAGCAGCTGCGGCTCCTGCGTGCGTGCCGGTGGATGACGCTGCGGTCCATTGGAACGTGACGTGGGGGCGTGGCGCCGTCGGGGGCGCGGCCAGAGCTGTCGGGTCCGGCGCATGCGCACTGCCGACTAGGGGACGCTAACGCTGAAGGCATGGCGATGTTGACAAGCATAATGTGCGTAGATGGTGAGCTCCCTCCAATTTTTAATATGGTTCAGCTGCAACTGCAGCATATGATTTTAACTCTGTGTGTACTGCACTGTATAATGGTCACTGTATAATAGGGGCTTGGATCCTCTATACATTACGTATTGTATATGCACTATAACTGCTGTACACATCACTTATGTTTTTATGAATAAGATGTACACTTTTGATGCACGTAAATGTGTGAAAGTATTATGTTTACTATATCTGGACATCATGTGACTATGCAGTCCCAGGTCATGTGACTTGATTGTTAACAGGTGTAATCACTGAATGTCACTTATTTGTCTATGTAGTGTGGGTATATACCCAGTCATTTGCACTGTTATGTAGCTTGATAAAGGCCTCATTGAGTAGGCCGAAACGTCGCTTGGATTAAAGTTTGGGGTCTTCACCCGTACACTAGAAGCTGGAAGTGCTGCCTCGTTATTTCGTCTACTATATACCGTGGAGGAGCGGCCTGCCTCTGTGGGGATTTGCACCCAGTCCATTGGCTCTGACTGTGCTGCTGCACTATTTGTGTTTTGTATATATATATATATATATATATATGTACACACACACACACACATATATATACACATATATTACATTCAAATATCCACTACTATGGGTCTTGGAACACAGATGTCTTTCTTAAAAATTACCAATCAGGCCTTTTTATGTATTATGTGAACGATCTTATTGAGATTATTGTCCTGATGAAGAGGGTGCTCCGCCCTTGAAACGCGTCGACTGAAAATAAAAATTACTATCTGGTTTTACCAATACTCACCTGGTATCTGACTCCTGCTGACAGAACTGACATAAAGGTTCCTTTTTCTTCTTCTCCCTCCTCACAGATTAATTCATCCCGACGACCGCATCCACGGCACGGCTAGGAACCAAGGCAGCAGTGCAGCCATCCTGTTGGTTGATCTGGCAATATCAGCCGAGCTCAACATGGCCTTTGTGACTTTATCACAACAAAAGCTGGTAAGTGCAACTTATCTTATGTCATCTCTCTAAATCAAACAGCACCACACATGAGGCGCTGCCTCCTTCTTCTTTTTACATATGAACGATCTCACCACATACGGACACCAGGCAATGTCTCCCATTGAGCTTGAAATGCAGCACAGATTGCAAGCTGAAACACAGTCTTGGAATCTGTAAATGCATCGGGTCCAGGGCTCGAGTCCTGCAGGAACGTGTGGGAACAGCGTACAATGTTACAGGGATTAAGGTAGCAACTAGGCCAGGAAACCGGGATCAGGGAGCAGGTCACCTCCTATTGCGTCCCTAATCCTCTCCCTAACTCCTAACCGTATGAGCGGACCCTGATAGTGGGACGGCTCATACCCTGGATACCTAAAATCCTGAGTCGCCCTGGAAATCCCTCACTTAGAAGCGGGGGAGAGACCACCTGTTCATCCACAACATGGAGGAACAGGAGTCTCTAAAGGCCTAGAAGCCGGGAAAAGGGAAGCCCATACACAGCTAGAGGATCGGCAGGTAAGAAAGACTTACCTGCCGAAGCCTCCACAACTTCAACCCGTGCATCAGTACAGGAGCCCGAACACACAGCTGGTCACAGTACAAACAACCACACAGGAATCCAGCATACCAACTCTGCCAGAGCCCCCCATGCTCACACAGTGCATGGCAGCCCCAAGTAGCGCGGCAAGCAGGCTTCAACATACAGGGGAAACGTCAAACATACATGTAGGGACAAACACCAACAACAGCCCAGACATGTAACAACCATGAAGACGTACAACACACCCTGAACATAAACCCACACCTAACAAATAACAAGTGAGGTAAGGAACCAGGAGAAAACATAAGGAAAGACAATTTTTGTCCAATAATGTGGCCCTCAAGGACTGGGAAGAATCGCCCAGGCAAGGAGCAGAGCTCCATCACCAAACAAGGCTGTAGAACAACTGCCCCAGCCTGCAAGCCACAGGTATATAACAAGCTTGCGGCCACACCCAGGACACACCATAATCCCCACTAGCTAGAAGATTAACCCCTAGCACACAAAACAGCAGGGAGGCACACCTTAAGGGGGAATTGCATTTGCAAACCAAAAACTACACGTTGCCAACAGAAGCGAGTCTGCACAGCAACCGTGTCATGGTCAAACAGCAATATGGCCGTGACACAGGGCAATCTTTAACGCTAGGCAAAAGGACCAGGAAGCGGTGAAGGCTTTGTACTCATCGCTTCCAGGTCCTCGGCTGTGCAGGGCTGCGCACAGGCATGAGGGCTGAGGCGCTCTGTGACGTCACGCTGTGCGCAGCCTTCACAGCACAGCCGACAGCAGGATGCAGATCGCGTAGGAGGAGAGGAGTGGTGGCGTTCAGGAGCAGGAGAGGGTAAGTGGATTTTTTATTTTGTATTTTATGAGGCTGATGGAGAGGCACTGGGGGGCCACTGTTGATAGGCGCTGGGGGAGAGGCTCTGGGGCCTGATGGAGAGGCACTGGGGCCTGATGGAGAGGCACTGGGGCCTGATGGAGAGGCACTGGGGCCTGATGGAGAGGCACTGGGGCCTGATGGAGAGGCACTGGGGCCTGATGGAGAGGCACTGGGGCCTGATGGAGAGGCACTGGGGGCTGATGGAGAGGCACTGGGGGCTGATGGAGAGGCACTGGGGGCTGATGGAGAGGCACTGGGGGCTGGTGAGAGGCTACTAGGGGCTAGTGAGAGGCTACTAGGGGCTAGTGAGAGGCTACTAGGTGCTAGTGAGAGGCTACTAGGTGCTAGTGAGAGGCACTGGGGGCTGATGGAGAGGCACTAAGGGCTGATGGAGAGCCACTGGGGGCTAATGGAGAAGCTACTGGGGGCTGCTATAAGGCTAATGGGGGCTGCTATAAGGCTACTGGGGGCTACTATGAGGCTACTGGGGGCTACTATGAGGCTACTGGGGGCTGCTATGAGGTATGGGGCTCTTATCTGAGGTTTGATTGAGGGTCATTCATAATGGGGTCTGAGCTGAGGTGTGATCTGAGATCTTATTGGGGTCTTATTAACCTGGGGATTTTATTGGGGCTGTTAGCTGAGGTCTGATTAACATTAGGGGTCTGATTGGTGGTCTGACCTGAGGTGTAAAGAAAAATATTTTTTTTCCAGAGCAGCTTGGAGAAAAAAGGCCTCACAGTCTCCCACACTCCTTCTGCCCGGCTAAGCCTGTCAGCACCCCTGAGGCCAAGCCAACCACCACCCCTGAGTCTTCAGAACTGTAAGTAAATTATATATAAGGGGAGCTTATAATATGAAAGACACAAATTACGCCTCAACAAACATATAGCGCAAATTCCAGATTTTGTTTGTTTTGTTTCGGTCACAACGTGCACATTTGGCTCAGTCCTTAACCCTTTGAGGACCAAGGGACGTATTTGTCCCATTTTTTTCTTTGCCTGTATTGTCTGATTAAGACCTTAAAATACATTTTTTTTGTTTGAGTCAAAATATAAGTTCTTATCAACAAATGGATCTAGCTTTTTGCCAGTTATTTCATGAAATGGCTTAGTTACAGCAACTGAAGTGTACGAACTTCAGTTGCCGTAACAAAAAAATTTAGCTTCTTTTGGATTTCCATTAAAAGTAACCTAAATAGTCACATTTGTCCTGTGTCATAACTCCTCCCCCAAAAATGACACAAGTTTGGAAATGGTTTTATTTATTGTTCAAATACATTCTTAAATGGAAAAAAATATTATTTTTATATTGATGACGGTAGTCTTATGGTCCTCAAAGGGTTAAGGGGTTAAAAACACAGTCACTAAAGGGTGGCAAACAGAATCACAAACCATTTGTAATTAAAGGGAATAATGACGGATTTTTTATTTATTTTTTGGGTGGGGGGTCGGGGTGGCAGTGGATCTTGGGTGAGTTCCCACACTTCTTTTTCCCAGGACTTGACCCCTGGTCCGGTCGCCACATGGTTTCTATGCTCCCATAAATTCCATGTAGTTCCTTTGGACGGTGACTGATAACCTTATGGTGCACTTAGAAAGACAGACAATAAAAAGCACCCTTGCTAAGATCCACAAAACATAGGAAACAGCCCCCCTTACTCACTAAATAAAACGTCTTAAAAGGCATTAAAAGGTTTCTTTCTCTCTTGCATACCCAACCAGTTTCGCCTTCACGGCTTTCTCAAGAATATATTGGATAAATAAGAAGAAAAAGAAGAAGAAAAAAAAATCACTATATAAACTACACTTACCCGAAATACACACTGTATAGACTGCACTTACTCTACACACATAGACAGAATAGACTACAATTACCACTACACACACTATATAGACTACACTTATCCTACACAAACTATATGGACTACACTTACTGTCTATAAACCCACTATATAAACTACATTTGACCGATATACACACTATATAGAATACACTTACCCTATATACACACTATATAGAATACACTTATCCTATACACACTATACTTACTCTATACACAGCATAGACTACACTTACCCTATATACAAACTATATAGACTATACTTACCCTATATACACACTATATAGACTATACTTACTCTATACACACACACAATATATAGACTACATTTACCAAATACACACAATATATAGACTACACTTACCCTATATGCACACTATATAGACTATACTTACCGTATACACACTATATAGTCTACACTTACTCTATATGCACACTATATAGACTATACTTACCCTATATACACATTATATAGACTACAATTACCCTATACACACTATATAGACTATACTTACTCTATACACACACACAATATATAGACTACATTTACCAAATACACACAATATATAGACTACACTTACCCTATATGCACACTATATAGACTATACTTACTGTATACACACTATATAGTCTACACTTACTCTATATGCACACTATATAGACTATACTTACCCTATATACACATTATATAGACTATAATTACTCTACACACACTATATAGACTACAATTACCCTATACACACTATATAGACTATACTTACGCTATACATACACTATATAGACTACACTTACCCTATATACACACACTATATAGACTACGCTTACCCTATACACAAACTTTATAGACAACACCTACTCTATAGAAACAACATACAAACTATACTTAACCTTTACACACACTACATAGACTACATTTAACCTATACACACTACAAAGACTATACTTACTCTATACACACACTATATAGACTTCACTTACCCTATATACACACTATATAGACTACACTTACCCTATATACACACTATATAGACTATACTTACCCTATATACACACTTTCTTCTTCGTCCTACAGCAGCACAGAATGGATATTTTCCATCCCAGTTACTCCATTCTAGGACCGCCTACCTAGAAATAAATTAAACAATCAAACAATTAACAAAATTGAATACACATTAGGTAATCCTTTATGAGGAGCCAGAGTACTGCACCAATTGTGTTTTTTCCAGTCCTTTACTCTGGCAGGTGTTTTTTCACCTGACTGCCCACCTGGAAAAGGACTTGAGCCTTGTGTTGTTCAGGCTCCATCGGTTTGGCTAGTGTGTTCCTGGCCCAGACCTGCTATAGTGCATTGTGGCTTTGCCAACCAGTGCGTTTGCCTGGTAATGCCTGTAACGGATCGCCTGTCTGTGTTTAGTGCTTTTGCCTGGCTGACCTAGGTCCCAATATGCAGACTATTTTGACAGTGTTGGTAAGTATTTAAATGTGCTGTCTGCCAGTGCTTTGCCTGGCTCATGTGTGTTTCTGCCAGACCAAGTAGTAAGTAGGAGATGTACTCTTACATGTCCCCATTAGTTGAGGTGCTCTGCCGGCTCCTGTCAGTATGTTAATAGGGTGCGCGCAGCTTCTTATTCCCTCCGTGCCTACAGAGGTTCTTGCGCTTGCGCCCTCCTCTCCCCATCGCGGCGCGTGGAGGATGCGCATTACGTCACTACGTTGGGGGCATGGCTTACGCAGGAAATTCAAATTTATTATGTAAAGACTCAGTGGCTGTGTGCACACGGCTGTAGTGCCAGGCAGCTGAGTTCTGAGTTATTTAAGGTATTTCCTGCTCTAGTTGAGCTTTTTTGGGCTCTACTGCACTTGTTATTATGCTCAAATAAAAAAAAAAAATTCTTATTACAGATGTCGAGCCAAAAGAGCCACAAAAAGAGAAAACAGAAGTCTAAGCACCATGTTTGTGCAGGTTGTAAATTGCCGATTCCAGAGGATTTACAAGAGGACATCTGTGATCTGTGTGCAGAGAAGTTACGCACGTCTGTTCCGCAGCCTGCGAGATCTAATTTATGTATCACTTGTCTACAGCCCTTATCGCCGGAAGCGGTATCTAACATTTGTAATGATCGGAACCCGCAAGATGCATTAGCAGAAGAAGCGAAAATGTTTTTTTGCTTGGTTTCGAGAGAATATGCAGAATGTTGCCTCTACTTCTGGTAGCAAGAAAGAAAAGAGCCATCATCATCATCCAGAAACAGATGATATGTCACATTCCTCAGATACTTATTCTCAGTTAAGAGTTTTTCCTATTGAAAAAGGACTCCGCTGAGAAGCTCATAAGACGAGTGAAGCGTTGTCTTGAAACTAATGATGAAGAGGAATCGGTACAAGATAAAGGAAACTTGTATTACTTCCCCAAGAAGAAATCCAGAGTTTTTCCCGCTCATCCAGTTTTAAAAACTATTATGGAAAGAGAATGGAAGAGATGCAACAAACGCCTGGACTTAGGTCCTCGCCTCAATTCGCTGTAAAAGTTAGATCCAGCAGCTTCAGAAGAATGGAAATTGTCAGCAAAAGTTGATCCAGCTGTTACACGTCTGTCAAAAAGATCCGTCTTTCCCTCAGACGATTCTTCCCTATTAAAAGATCTGATGGATCGGAAAGCTGACACCTTCCTTAAAAGATCTCATTGTAATCTCGCTTCCCTGCAAAAAGGAGCAATGTCTTTGGTTCCAGTTGTGATTTCGTAGTAAAGAGATCACAGAGAGGCACGCAGCATTATCAGTCATGTTAATGCTCCGTGCCTCTGCAGTCTGCATCGGGTCTTGGCACTCGTTCACGGAGCGGATGTCACGCACGGCATCCGCTCGTGTGAAAAAGCCCTAAGAGTCTGGCTCAGTGAGCTATCAAGAGATATCCAGACGGGTGTATCAAGACATGAATTATTAGATCAAGTATCGAAGACAGCTGCAGAGTTTCTTTGAGATTTTCCTCTGGATGTTATAAAGATTTCCGCTAAAAACATGGCATTAGCAAATTCAACCAGAAGAGCAATATAGTTAAAGCCTTGGATGGGAGATTCTGCCTCCAAATCTAATTTTTGATCTCTTCCTTTTGAACCGGGTAAATTAATAGGTTCTTAATTGGATAACATCCTAGAAGAGAATAGAAAGGAGAAAGCTATATGAACCTACCATATCATTCCTACAATTGAAGAAATACTGCAAAGTCTATTAATATACGGGACTATAGGTGTTCTTATATATATGGAGTGACTCTGTGACTTTTTACTATATATTTTACTATATATCCTATTATACATCTGGGTAAACCCACCCACACACATGTTTTTAGTTTGTATATTTTAGTATTGTTTTAAAGTAGTTTTTTACATATATATATATATATATATATATATATATTAGATTTTTAATACTTTAATAAATATATGGTACATCCACAGTGTATCCATGTGAATCACCTATGTTAGAGTGCCAGTCCATTCAATATTTATATTACCTACCATTGGAAGGGTGATTCAATTGGACTAGAACACCAATCCTTGTATATGGGAAAGTGAGCCATTGCCTTATTCTAGCAAAAAGGGGAAAGCGTTGGCATTCCCGCAGACTTTTAGATCCAGATCTACAAGATTTAGAGCCCAAAGAGGAAGATCTTCCTTTCAGGGACATAATATGCAAGAGCAAGGAAGAAAGTTTTGTTCCCGCTACCAGAACAAAGGAAAGAAGAAACCCTCTGAGGCCCCTGTCTCCAGTTCAAAATTCTGACGTCATGCCTGCTCTCGCTGTAGGCGCAAGGTTAAGAAACTTTTATGCGATATGGGAAGGTGTCACTTCAGACAGTTGGGTTTTGAATCTCATCAAGAACGGTTACTCTCTCGAGTTCAATCATCATCCAAGAGAAAGGTTCATGTTAAACACTACAGAAGATCTAAGAATTATGCCTCTTCTTCCGAAGTTTCTATATATGGGCGCTCTACAGAAGAAGAGAAGTTTTCAGGAGTCTATATGAGAGTCTTTCCTGTACCAAAACCAGACGGCAAGTGGCGCCTCATCATAGACTTAAGGTTTCTAAACAACCATTTAAAGAAGGTGAAATTCAAAATGGACACCATAAAATCCGTCTTAAGCATCCTGCAACCCGGAGAAGTAATGGCATCTATAGATTTAAAGGATGCGTACCTCCATATACCAATCCACAGAGAATCAAGAAGATTTCTCAGAGTAGCAATCAAGGCACAGCATCAGACGTGGCATTATCAATTCAAAGACCTCCCATTCGGCCTATCTCCGGCCCCCCGTATTTTTACGAAGATTGTGGTTGTCCTGGTAGCGGCGCTGAGAGTTCAAGGTATAAGGATAGTTCCATATCTGGATGACTGGCTATTTATAGCAGCTTCCCCGCAGAGTCTGAAGTCAGATCTACACACTGCCTTGAGTTTACTTCAGCAAGCAGGATTTATTATCAACCTAAAGAAGTCTCAGCTTATCCCTACTACGAGAATCCAGTTCCTTGGCTTTTTAATAGACTCAGAATTGTTGAAGGTGTTTCTCCCTCCACTCAAAGTGGCTCAGATCATTCAAATAATTCAGTCATTGATCTCTACAATGAGAACATCTATCCGGACAGAGAAGAGCACCCTAGGATTGTTAACGGCTGCAATAGAAGCGGTTCCATGGGCAAAAGCTCATATGAGAGATCTGCAGAAAGAGATTCTCTACTGTTGGGACAGGAATCCCAAGTCCTTAACATCCATGATGAAAATATCTTATGCAACTCGCAGAAGTCTTCTTTGGTGGACAAAAGAAAATAATCTGGTAAAAGGAAGAGAATTTTGCTGTGTGGAAAAAGTGGTGATAACCACAGATGCTTCCCGCAAAGGTTGGGGTTCGCACATGGGAGAGCAGTGGATTCAAGGGGAGTGGTCGTCAGCCACAATGAAGAGATCCTTAAACTTCAGGGAACTGAAAGCTATCCAACTAGCCCTGCAGCATTTCAAACCTTATCTCTACAACAGAGCAGTTCTCTTGAAGACAGACAACGCAACGGAAGCATATTATGTGAACAAGCAAGGTGGACGCATTGTCACTCTCTACAGTTTATTTGCAGCAGAATGATGACTTGGGCAGAGCCAGTCCTACACAGTCTAGTAGCAGTTCACATCAAAGGTACCGAAAATGTTATGGCAGATTGTCTCAGTCGAGAGAAGGTGTGTCCGGGAGAATGGGAGTTAAACCCAAAATACTTCAGTCAAATAGTGGAGAAATGGGGTTGTCCAGAATGGGATCTGTTTGCAACGAGAAGCAACAAGAAAGTTTTGAAGTTTTGTTCACTCAGGGAAACAGACAGACCCGACTCTCAATTGGAGCCACAAGTTTGTGTACCTGTTTCCTCCCATACCATTATTGCCTCAGGTCATAACCAAACTGCTCACAGAAGCCCAGGAAGCAATACTAGTAGCCCCATTTTTATCCCTGCAGGGCTTTGTTTCCTGTCGTGTCTCAGCTATCGAAAAACGATAACTGGACTCTGCCTCTGTACCCGGATTTACTTCTACAGGGAGACCTCTACCATCCTCAACTGAACAAGCTACATTTAACAGTTTGGTACCTGAGAAGGAAATATTGAAAGAAAAAGGCCTATCAGATAAAGTCATTACCACATTGTTATCTTCCAGAAAGCAATCCACAAATTCAGTTTACAACAAGTTATGGAGAAAATTTTCATCATGGTTACAAGAGAAAGAATTACAGGTGTCTGTCAATTCGATTTTACAATTCTTTCAAAAAGGACACCAAAAGGGTCTAAAGCCTAATACTTTGAGAGTTCACATGACTGCTATTAATGCATGGGCAGATGGCCAATATGCAGGAGATGCTCTGATAGCGAGATTCTTTAAAGCCTTGAAGAGGTTGAGGCCATCCATTAGACCACCTTATACCCATCTGGGACTTTTCAATGGTTCTAGACTTACGGTTCCTCCCTTTGAACCTATTTCCAACATAGATCTCAGCTGGTTGTCCTACAAAATACTTTTTCTCATTGCCATCACTTGTGCAAAAAGACTAGGGGAGTTACAAGCATTGTCCTCTAGAGAACCGTATCTAAAAATGTTACCAAATGGTGTCCGAATTAGAACTGTACCATCATTCAGACCAAAAGTTGCTTCTTCTAGTAACATCAATAGAGAATTGGTTCTTCCAGTGTTCTACCCTGACCCAAAGTCAAACGAAGAAATAAGATTCCATACTCTGGATATTCGTAGAACATTAATTTGCTATCTTGAAAGAGTAAAAGACTTCTGAAAGGAAGAAACTGTATTCATTTTGTTTGCTGGCTCAAGGAAGGGCATAAAGGCTTCTAAAGATACTTTGGGTCTCGGAAGCCTATATATTAGAAGGTAAAGAACCACCTCAACCTTCAAGAGCGCATTCCACCAGCGTGGCTTCAACATCCTGGGCAGAAAGACAACAAGTTGACCTATTGGACATTTGCAATGCAGCCTCCTGGACATCATCTTCTACGTTTGTTCGACATTATAGGCTCGACAATGGAACTGAGAACTCAGCCTTCAGCACAGCAGTATTGTCAGCAGTAAAAGAAAGCGCCCCCAGCCCTTTGATTTCTATGTTATATCCCTTCTGTGCTGCTGTAGGACGAAGAAGAAAGTGGGAATTTTACTTACGTAATTGTACTGTCTTCGAGTCCGAAGGCAGCACACTAACCCTCCCAATAAATTTTACTTGCATGAGTTGGTCTATGTTATTACACAATTGGTGCAGTACTCTGGCTCCTCATATAGTTTGATTTATTTCTAGGTGGGCGGTCCTAGAATGGCGTAAGTGGGACGGGAAATATCCCTACTGTGCTGCCTGCCGACTCGAAGAAAGTACAATTACGTAAGTAAAATTCCCACTATATAGACTATTCTTACCCCATACACAAACGTTATAGACTAACCCTACTCTATAGAAACAATATATAGACTATACTTACTCTATACACACACTATATAGACTGCATTTACCAGATACACACAATATATAGACTACACTTACCCTAAATACACACTATACACACTAATACACACTATATAGTCTACATTACCTTATACACACTATATAGACTACACTTACCCTACACTACATTTTGCAGCATTGAGTGTTCACTGCGGCATGATCAAATGGTTGAGGTGAGTTTTATTTGTTTTTTGCACAAGAGTGGGAAAAGGTGCATTAACAATACTGGGACCACTGCTGGGGGCATTATTAATACTGGAAGCCACTAATGGAGGAAAAATAATACTAGGGGGCACTAAAGGGGGCATTACTTTCCTGGGAGACATGAATGGGGGCCTTATTAATACTGGGGGCCACTAATGGGAGCCTTATTTAAACTGGGGGCCACTAATTGGGCATTATTACTGGGGGATACTAATGGGGGCCTTATTAATACTTGGGGCTACTAATTGGGGCCTTAATATTGAGGGCCACTAATCGGCATTATTAATAATGTGAGCCAGTAATGGGGTGTTATTAATACTAGGGAAAACTAACAGAGGCTTTATTAAAAATGGGGGCCACTAATGGGGCATTATTATTATTAGGGGGTGCCAACGGGGGCATTCATTTTACTGGGTCCTGTCTTAAGCCACACCCCCACAGCTTAACTTAAATATTATTTGGCTAAATTGCTGTGTTGTCACTTTGGGCACTTGGTGTCTAAAGGTTTCGCCATCACTGCCCTATAAACACACTGAATGTATACTACACTTACTGTATACACTATACTTAACCTATAAACACAATAACTATACTACATTTACCCTATATACACACTGTATAGACTACACTTACTGTATACATACACAATGTAGACTACACTTACCCTATACACACACAATGTAAACTACACTTACCCTATACACACACTATATAGACTACACTTACCCTATACACACTATGTATACTACATTTACCCTATACATACACGTCTCACGTGACCTGACCTGGAGATGGTTTCCTGGTCGGTGATGTCATCCACCTGGGCTGATCGGAGTAGCGGAGATCGATGTACCCTCTCTCTACTCCGCAAATCCGCATAAGACCCATGAACCAGAGATTCATTTGCAATATTGACATCATTTTATTTTTCATATTTTATTTTTCATATTTTATTTTTTTTTACTTTTTTATTATTATTTTTTTGATATTATATTTACTGGTATGAAATTTTCATTTTATGTATTTTAATATTGTATATTGTATATCTATGGCCTACTAGTTATAGTATATGTATGCAATTACCTTTCTGGGTTTATGGAAAGGATCGGGTGAGTACAATTTACAAACGTTTTGCAATTGCAAAATCCGGAATCCAGACCGGATATTCCATTAAACCCAATAAGGGGATATAAAGACATGTTCAGCCTGTCTCCATTTAGCATTTCACATTTGCCTACTGAGGAAGGAACTACGGTTCCGAAACGCGTCTAGTGCGAACTAGTGTGAATTGGACCCAGCTAGTGGTGCGCTATTTCTGTCTCTGCTCAAAAAAGACTTTTGCTCATTTTCATTTGGAACCACTCTAAAAGAGTGAACACTGTACTGGCAGTGGTCTAATGCCATCAAAGTGGACTGATTTTACCACCGTTCAGCATCTCCATTGAAGGATAATTGAATCCTATACCGGCGTGGCTCTGCTACATCGATCTCCGCTACTCCGATCGGCCCAGGTGGACGACATCACTGACCAGGAAACCATCTCCAGGTCAGGTCACGTGAGACGCCGAGAAGGAGAAGCCAAGAGACTACCTCGTGGCAGGAGGTAGGAAACCAACGCCGATTCAAAAAGCACAAAGTATTCTTTGGACGTCAAGACCATGTAACGGTGACCACAAAGTGAACATTTCCGAACGACTCGTATGCAGATTATTGGTAAGTTAATACATAAGTATCTGAGCATTGGAAAAGTTTAAACATAATACGCTATAGACAGACACCGCGTAGCAAAATTAAGTGGTCATATTTTGGAGTACTCCTGTCATTTAGGTATATGCGTGAGCTCCGCATTTTAAGTACCTATATTATTATGCTAATGAGTTGACATGCAATCAGGAAATGTCTAATAATATTTAGTGGGCAATTTATTTTTATAATTTTTATAAATTGTCATTTTAATAACTGTAATTGTATTAATTGTAATAAATGCAAAAATACTGTGAGCCAGTCTGATTGTTTTTTTAATTCATTTGGTTTTCAGTTGGTACCTGAAAGACTGGGCTCCAGTAGGTTGCTGGTGAGCTTCTCTGAATTGTTTATTGTTACTTTGTATAAGGGACTTGTCTATGCAGATGTTTTGCTCAGGGGTATACAAATCTGCAAATTTGGTGTTAAAGTGGTCTATGAGGGGCCGAATTTTGTGGAGCCGGTCAAAAGCTGTGTGGCCTCTGGGACGAGAGGTGCTGTTGTGCAGGAAACGCAGGATGGTCTCAAATCGTTTCCTGGACATGGCAGCAGAGAACATGGGCATGTGATGAATTGGGTTTGTGGACCAATATGACCGCAATTTATTCTTTTTTGTTAGGCCCATGTTGAGGAGAAGGCCCAGAAAAGTTTTAAATTCGGAAACTTGGACAGGTTTCCACCGGAAAGACTGGGCATAAAAGCTTCCCGGGTTGGCGGCTATAAATTGAGTGGCATACCGATTTGTTTCTGCCATGACTAAGGCTACTTTCACACTAGCGTTCGTCGGTCCGCTCGTGAGCTCCGTTTGAAGGGGCTCACGAGCGGACCCGAACGCAGCCGTCCAGCCCTGATGCAGTCTGAATGGAGCGGATCCGCTCAGACTGCATCAGTCTGGCGGCGTTCAGCCTCCGCTCCGCTCGCCTCCGCACGGACAGGCGGACAGCTGAACGCTGCTTGCAGCGTTCGGGTGTCCGCCTGGCCGTGCGGATCCGTGCGGATCCGTCCAGACTTACAATGTAAGTCAATGGGGACGGATCCGTTTGAAGATGCCACAATGTGGCTCAATCTTCAAGCGGATCCGTCCCCCATTGACTTTACATTGAAAGTCTGGACGGATCCGTCCGAGGCTATTTTCACACTTAGCTTTTTTTTTGCCATTTTAATGCAGACGGATCCGTTCTGAACGGAGCCTCCGTCTGCATTATTATGAGCGGATCCGTTCAGAACGGATCCGCCCGAACGCTAGTGTGAAAGTAGCCTAAGTCCAAGAGCTCCGCACTCAAGAACAGCTAAAAAAAAAAACAGTGCCGATCCGATCTGAGCTGTCTCAACCCGAACTCCAGACTGGGCTGTGAAAGGGGGAACTACTGGTGCGGCTGAAGTTGGGGGCTGCCAATCAGGGTTTGCCAGCACCTCCGGGACTCTATGGGCCTGTCTGTGCGGTGGCTGCGACGGGGAAACTACTGCACGTGCCACCTTACCAGCTTCAACTGCCCTTCTGGTGCTCGCCACTTCACCATGTTGTACGGCAGTGCTGGTACTAGGTCCAGGATGGGCTGCACTGCTGGTGTATGCCTCACCACGTAATCCGACAGCGTCAGCCCCACTCTGCTGCCCTTGAAGCGGATCCTGCGCAATCTGTGGTCTAGCAACACGGGGCCGGGTACGCCTGGGGGTATCAGGGACCTCAACATCATCGTCCGAACTTTGGGTCAGACTGCCACTGCTTTCTACAGGTTTGTATTCTGACCCGCTGGATTCGTCAGATGAGGGTTCCCATTCCTTATCCAACTGGGTCAGAAGCCTGTAGGCCTCTTCAGAAGAATACCCCTTATTTGCCATTTGGTCAACTAAATTTAGGTGGTATTCCCTGAGACTACCCAAGAAAAAAAGCAAGCCTGTCTTACAAATGGGAGGCTAGCGAAGTACCGGAAGCCGCTGCGATTGATAAAAAATATCGCCGCATCACTTGTAAAATGATTGTGCAGTGATAAAAAAAAAATATATATTTTTTGTCACTGCGGCGGGGCGGGGCACGTGTGGGCGACCGATCAGGCCTGATCGGGCAAACACTGCGTTTTGGGTGGAGGGCGAGGTAAGGTGACACTAATACTATTATAGATCTGACTGTGACTTAGATACAGATCATTTATAAGCTGGGAATGTGATATTTTCTTACCGTCAGCTGTGGTGAAACCCCTATGTTGCCAGATTACCCCATGGTCCCACACAACCCCGTGTGCATATCTGCTGTCTGTGTATATTGTGACAGGTTTGTTTTTGTGTATGTGACATGCCCTTGTAAGTGCTATTAATTCTGCAGCTTGGGCTGATTGCACATGAACGGATCGTGATTCAAGGATAATATCTGGCAGCATCACTACTGCATATGCTGCACAGTAGACGGTGTCGAGTGGACGTGAACATGAACCGTCTACAAACACTTCTGGTGCATCTGGTATGGGGGTGGCTGACAAGTCTAGTCTGGGAGAGGTTTCGTATTCAAGTACTTTGAGACAGTCATGTTCGTCTGGTAAAAAGTCTTCTGTCCCTTTTAGTCCTAGTAATGCATTTAGTATAGGTGCTGGCCCTGCCGTATGTGAGGCATATTTAATCTGTAATGATGGATCACTGAGTAAAAGGACTTCATATCCTGACAATCTTTGTGCTGACATGTGCTGTGTATGAATACCTCTGAGTAGTCCCACTACGTCATGGGTAGTATGCAAGACAGTGTGGTGTCCCAGTGTAAAGGTTGTGGCCAAGTCCACCATCATTGCACAGGCCGCAAGAGTACGTAGACATGTCGGCATCCCTTGTACAGGGACAGGCATTACCTTTGAGAAAAAGGCACAAGGACATAACTTTCCCCCATGTTCTTGAGTGAGTACCCCCGCCATGGTTTTACAGTTTTGTCGTGCAAACATGTGGAATGGCAGGCTATAATCCTGGGCTACACATCAATGAACATTTCAGAGTATCGAAAGCATTTAACATTTCTTTTGACCATCTTATTAACTCTGGGGATTCTTCCACAGTGGCTTGCCTCAAAATATTGTCATAATAAGAACAGTCAGGGATCCATTGTCTACAGTAGTTTATCATACCAAGAAAGGACAACATTTCCTTCTTGGTGCGCGGGGTGACCATGCCCGCAATAGACTGGATTCTCCCGGGACTGATTCTTCTTTCCCCCTGTGTGAGGACAAAGCCCAAGTATTCAACTTGCTGTTTGCACCACTGTAGTTTCTTTAACGACACTTTATGACCACATTCTGACAACCATTTCAACAAGGATATACCATCATGTACACTTGCCTCCACTGACATGCTGCACAACAGTAAATCATCAACATACTGTATCAGGATGGAACCTTGGGGGGGGGGGGGGGTGCCAGGGTTTCAAAGTGGCTTGGAGGACAATGCTGTACACAACTGGTGAATCAGCATACCCCTGTGGCATTCAGCCCCAGGTCAGTTGGCGTCCCTCAAAGGAAAAAGCAAAAAGGAGTCGGGTACTCTTATTAACTGGGACTGAGAAGAAAGCATTCTTCAAATCAATCACGCTAAAACAGACGGCTTCTGCAGGGATGGAGGAAAGGAGAGTTGTGACATCAGGAACTACCGGGGCTATGGGCACAATGAGATTGTTGATTGCCCTTAAATCCTGGACAAAGCGGGTAGTACCATCTGCCTTTGTCACAGGATTGATAGGGGTGGAGTAAGGTGAAATCACCTCCTCGAGGATTCCCTTTTTTCAGAAATTCTTCTATCATTGGCTGTAGCCCCTCAATCTTTTCCTTGGACAATGGGTATTGCTTTTGATACACCGGTGTGACACCGGGTTTAAGATTGGCTTGATAAGGTGTGCAATCAACCAAGCCTGTGTCATAGTCGCCCTGTGACCATAGTGCAGGGTTTAGGTCTCCTAGCTCAGGGTGGTCCTGTAAACTAACAAAAGTACATATAGCCGGGGTCACTATGGGCATAGGGGCTGAGTGAATACTTAGTCCTTCATTTTTCACTGTCACCCCCAAGTCCAACCTCACAAACAGGTCCCTTCCTAATAAACCTTCAGGGCAATCCGGTATGATGCTGAAAGTATGGTCAGTGATGTATTCACCGTCCACTGTCTCTATCAGGAGGGCACTTGTTTTATATGTTTTGTGTCATGGGCTGTTGTTGGCTATGTGCTCCCCGATTCTGCGTGTCTCTCCTGGGCATTGTGCACTGTCTAGCCCAATGTCCCTCCTGTCCGCAGTTATAACAGCGGTTATTCATAGTTTGGAAGTCTTGGTTTCTATCATTTGATTTATGAAAGTTTCCTGCTGTCTTTCGCTTATTTCTCCCTCTCCCTCTGTTCCCTGCATACGCATGTGTGAGGGCAGTGGATCTACTAATGTCAAAACACCCTGCGGCTTCCTTTTCATAAAGGTGTTTTTCAAATTGATCTATGCTGTCTGAAGTCTATGTGGAGACGCTCTGTTTTACTGTATTAGTCTGTCAGATAGATTGTTAATAAATGTGGAAATAATTAAACTGTCATTCTGAAGAACCGGTAGCCCTGCCTCCAATTTCCAGCAATCCAGAAATCTCCTCCAGAAATCAGTAACGCTTTCTGGGGGTTTTTGCTTACATGCTACGGCTACTGGGAGTGAAGACTTTTGTTTAAATACCTCTATCATGTGTTCTTCTATCTCTTTCCATATTAACTGTTGTCCGTGCTCAGTGTTACAAATATAGTCCTTTGTGTTCGTATTAGGGTCTATTTCTGATACTGTTATTACCTTTTTCCAATCCCATGAACTGTGGGAACCCACTATTCCATCAATTATGAGTCTAAGGTCTTCTTGGGTAAAATTCCTCCCCTTACAGGCTTTTTTTAAATAAGCCACTGTGCCAGACGGAGCCACAGTAGGCTTGGGGCAGTTTTTTATAATTTTATTAAAGTCATCTATGTCCAAAGCCTTTTTTATTACGGTTGATTACCAACCGTCAAAAAAGGCATGGATGTCTCAGGTTCCCTGGTCTCACTATCTTTTTCCTCCTTTTCTTTCTTCCTTAAATTATATCTCGATACAAATGGGGGTGTGGGTTGTTTACCTGCTATTAAATCCTCTTCTTCATCATTTTTATATTGCTGTACGGACAGGTAGGCAGGGAGCGGTGTGTGTGTGTGTGGGGGGGGGGGGGGGTGGTAGGGGCGCTGAACAGTTCATTTTACGTACATACGATGGTGGGGGATATATCTGATGCTTTTTATCATTTTCCTTCTTAGTCTGTATCTCATGTAATTTTCTATCGTCTTTTGATCTTTTTAAACTTGTTGTCTTGCACATGTTGGGGTCATACCAGTGGGGAGCTATTTCTAGCCATTGTTCTCCTCCTTTCTGCATATAATCCATATCCCATGAAGGATCAGGTTCAAAATATGGCCAGGCGACTGTGTCGCCTAAGCATTGACCCTTGACCATGTCCATGTGATATATGCTATTGTCTCCTTCCCTGGGAAAGGGGTCTACCGCTTCCATTGCCTTCGTCCACCCTGCCAAATTATCTACCCATGAGTTAACAAGGTAATATTTTGTAGGACTGACTCGGGCAACATATTGTTTACATGTTTCTCCTGGTTCTGGTTTAGGGTACTCTGTCTTAGATGTTTGACTACCCATTATCAAAACTTATTTTCTTACAAAAAGAATTCAAAACAGTAATAGCAAAAAACAAAACAGAATGTTAGTCTTGGGACGACAGCTGTACACTTACGACCCAGCCTGTCACTTCCCCTTATATAACTGTGTTAGACAAAACAACTTATCATGCAAAACTTCTACAATTATCAAACTTATCATGCAAAACTTCTACAATTATATTTTTAAGAATCAAATCAAGCTGAAAAACCTTCTGTTCCCTGAACAGATCTTTTACGGGGCTCCCTGAACCCTCTGAAGTGCACTTTACTTATTACTGGACTCCCTGAGTCCTTTCTGTTCCTGGAACAGATCTTTTACGGGGCTCCCTGAGCCCTCTAAAGTGCACTTTTAGTTATGCTTACTGTATCCCTGACACAGTACATCGAAGTCTATCTAAGGGTCCCTTATTTACTTACTTGAATTGAGATGTGGCCAGTGCCCCCGGAATGGCCAGAGGACAAAAAATTGGTGTCTCTTCTTACCAAAACCTGGAGGATGACCTTCCCAATCCCGGACAAGAGCCCCCAAGTTGTTAGGAAATATTCTTTATGTTCCCCCCCTTATGTGTACCCCTGGTACAAGACTTCAGTATTCAGCTTGATTTGGTTCCTAAATCTGACGTCAGAGAGAGTGACAAGACACACTTCTGTGTAGTTCAAAATCACTCTGAGTTTTATTATTGATCTCATAAGACATATATAGTAGAACATGACATTATGTTTAAGTTAACCAGTAACAGGCGTCTTAGCCGGCTACACCTTTAAGTTATCTTATCGTTTATTAGAGTCCAAGGCTATATGTGACATGTGAGCAAAAAGAACTTTGACCGCTACGTGTTCGTGTGTGCGTAATGTATTAATGTATAGATGATGAAATATAAGCTTATATAAAAAATAGGCTTTGGACTGTAATAGAACCCTTCACTAGTGAAAAAAAAAAAGTGACAGTTTACACTGATCACTTTTTTCCCTTTCACTAGTGATTGACAGGGGTGATCAAGGGGTTAATTGGGGGGTGATGGGGGGTGATCTGGGGGCTAAGTGTAGTGTTTGGTGTGTACTTATAGTAATGTGTGCTCCTCTGCTGGGACCAACAGACGAAAAGGACCAGCAGAGGAGCACAGAAGCCATTTAACACCTTATATTTATAAATATAAAGTGTTAAATGGCTTCTGATTCGATTTTTTGAAAATCACCATTCTGCCAGCGATGATCATTGGCTGGCAGGCTGGTGACGAAATACTACTTGAACTTTTGCCGGCCCGCAATCCGCATGCGTGGGCCCGCTGTGTGCGCAATCTCGCGTCTCGTGAGATGACGCACAGATGCGTCGCCGAGGAATGAATCGACCGCCTCCGGACCGCGATCCTGCATTAGGCGGCCCGGAGGCGGTTAAAGGGGTTTTGCAGGTTTTTTAAACTAACGATCTATCCTCTGGATAGATAATCAGCATCTGATCGGCAGGGGTCCAACACCCGGGACCCCTGTCGATCAGCTGTTTGAGAAGGCAGCGGCGCTGACAGTAGCGCAGCGGCCTTCTCACTGTTTGCCTCAGGCCCAGTGACATCACGACTAGTATCAATGGCCTGGGCAGGGCTAAGCTCTGTTCACTTGAATGGAGCTTAGCCCCGCCCAGGCCATTGATACTAGTCGTGACGTCACTGGGCCTGCGGTAAACAGCGAGAAGGCCGCGGCACTACTGCCATCGCCGCTGCCTTCTCAAACAGGTGATCGGGTCCCGGGTATCGGACCCCTGCCGATCAGATGATCTATCCGGAGGATAAATCATCAGTTTAAAAAAACTGCCGAACCCCTTTAACTTTCCCTATTTATAGTTGTTTCTCCCACAATGCTATGCGGCTTATAGCTTCAGTTGGACCTGTGGATAGCTGGTGTTTGGATCTCAGCTGAGTTCCTGGTGCTGCCATAGCTGCTTGGAAATTAAGTGTTACCTTTCTCTTTTGTATTTTATTTAGACTTTTCTGTGTGTTGCATTTCCTTGTTGTTTTGTATTGGGCCTCAGGGAAACCAGGACTCCAGATGGCGACCAAAATGGTCGCCAATGCGACTTATAATTTACAAATGGCGATAGTTCTTTGCCCCGACGCCGATGTTCTTCTCAGCAGTGCAGTCGCCGCCAATAAGAAAAGTGACAGGAGGAGGAGGGGAGGGGCTGTGGCCACTGCGCCACCAATGAAGATAACTGACCTATTAATACAAATACAACACCCCAGTATGATAAACATTGGTGGCGCAGTGCCCCCCCCCCCCCCCACCCCAGTGTAATAAACATTGGTGGTGCAGTGCCAATGAGGGTTAAAAAATAAAAAATTAATTAACTCACCTCCTCCAATTGATCGCGTAGCTGCCGGTCTCCTGTTCTTTCTTCAAGACCTGTCAAAGGACCTGTGGTGACGTCACTGAGCTCATCACATGGTCCATTACCATGGTGATGGATCATGTGATGTACCATGTGATGAGCACAGTGATGTCACCACAGTGAATAGACTTTCATTCTAGCAACCATGCGTGAAAATCGCACCGCATGCGCACTTGCTTGCAGATGCTTGCTATTTTCACACAGTGAAAAACGCACAACATAGAGCACGCTGCGATTTTGAAAAATCACTGCTCATGTGCACAGCCACACAGAAGTGAATGGGTCCGGATTCAGTGCGGGTGCAATGCGTTCACCTCACGCATTGCACCCGTGCAGAAATCTTGCCCATGTGAAAGGGGCCTAAGGGTGAATGGGACAAGGGTTCCAGCCCCTAAGGGGGCTAACGGTAAGTAAAAACAAAAAACAAAAAAAACACTAAGGCTACTTTCACACTTGCGGCAGTGTGATCCGGAGGGCAGTTCCGTTGTCGTAACTGCCTGCCGGATCCGCCGATCTTGACGGATCTGGCATTCCGGTATTTTGAATGCCGGATCTGGCACTAATACATTCCTATGGGGAAAAATGACAGATCCGGCATTCAGGCAAGTCTTCCGTTTTTTTCGCCGGAGATAAAACCGTAGCATGCTACGGTTTTATCTTTTGCCTGATCAGTCAAAAAGACTGAACTGAAATTATTCTGATGCATCCTGAATGGATAACTCTCCATTTAGAATGCATGGGGATATGCCTGATCAGTTCTTTTCCAGTATAGAGCCCCTGTGACGGAACTCTATGCCGGAAATGAAAAACTCTAGTGTGAAAATACCCTAAAATATTAAGTTTAAATCCCTCCTTTCCCAATTTTACATATAAGATATATAAACAATAAATAAATATATTACATAGCACTGCGTCCAAAAAGTCCAAACTATTAAATTATAAAAAAATCTCTCCTATGCGGTGAGCGCTGTAACCGAAATAAATAAAAACCATGCGATTCGCCATTTTTTTGTCACCCCAAAAAATAGTATAGAACTGTTCTACTATGGGCCGAACGTTTCATGAAATGCACGCAGCTTTTTTTGGTGTTTTTTTTTTTTTTTTTGCGTGGTATTGAGTATCGTAATACTTTTTTATGGTGACGAAAGCGAATCAAAATTTTGGTATAGAAGCAACCCTACGCCGATCTGATCGGCGTAGCGTTGTCACGATACCAAAATTTTGATTCGGTTTCGATTTGGCGACTAAAAATTTAACTTGGCTCCTAAATTTTTCAGTTCAGGAACCAATGGCTACTAGGTATTTTTTTTAGTCTGGAGCACTGGAGACTCTTGTTCATCCTTCCTTTTGGAGGAACAGGTTGTCTTATTCCTGTCATTAGTACTAGGGTCCTTTAGGGCCGCTTCACACGAGCGGATGCCGTGCGTGGCATCCGCTCCGTGAAAGAGTGCCAAGACCCGCTGCAGACTGCAGAGGCACGGAGCAGTAACATGACTGTTACTGCTCCGTGCCTCCGCAGTCTGCAGCGGGTCTTGGCACTCTTTCACGGAGCGGATGCCACGCACGGCATCCGCTCGTGTGAAGCGGCCCTTAGGGTTAGATAGGACTTTAGGTATTCCTGTGTATGAACTAACCTACCTCTGGGGTCTGTTCATACTGGTAGTCAGTCAGGGCTTTGGTTAGGGTTTTTACTAGGAGGTGTCCATCTTCTTTCCCTAGTTTTCAGGCTTTTTTTCACTTTCCCCTTTCCCTCCTATGTTCGGTGTGGGGTTTCCCTCCCACACTAGAGCGTGACAATACATCCCCTACACCTATTTCAGTGCTGCCCCTATGCCCTATGCAGGAGTCCAGTTTGCCATATGGGTTTGTTTTGTAAAACTAATTGAATACTATCATTTATGGTGACAGTTCATGGGCATAAATGTACTTTCTGAGTGACAGAAACATTCTCCATCTGTCAGAAAAATATTAATGATAATGATTATCAATATCGCTGTAGCTTACCTGGTATCAGGTATGGACAGGAAAGTGTGAAATAGAAATTTTAGAGGTATTTGGCAAAACTAATTTGATGCTGTGATCGGATAGTGGTAAACATTTGGGTCGTGGTGCCAAAAAGACAGCCGAGTTAGATGCAAAGGAGTGATTAGATGGGCGAGTGATCATATTCTCACTTCTTTTCTGAACCCCCTACAGAGGTGAGAGAGTAAGTATGCTATGACTGATGAGAGGATTGATTAGGCTACGTTCACATCTACATTGACTTTTCCATTCTGTCCCGTCAGAGGAAAAAAAAATAAAAAAATTGGTAAAGGGAATAAATAACTGATCCAAACAGAACACCTTCCACCTCTGTCATTCATTAACTTCAATGAATGAAAAGCTTCTTTCTGTCTTGCAGATGGTACTTTTTCTTCAGTCAAAAATAATGGAAACATGAAGTTTCTTTTCTTTCTGTTCCTTAACCGTTTTCGTTATACATGGTGTTCGCCCGCGAGTGCAGTGGGGAAGTCAAGACATCCAGGTTTCTTTTGTTTTCAACAGCAGAGGCCCAGGACTAATATCTGTGATCAGGCTGTACCTGGTTCAATCCCGGGTTTTGGCATCTAGAATTAAAAAAAAAAATTATATCTGTGTCACCTCTAACCCCTCAGATGCCATGGTCAAATGTCACCACATCATCTGCTGGCCTATAGGTGGCAATACAGATATCCATTACAGAATACAAGACAGTGCTCCAGAAAAAAATACCTAGTAGCCATTGGTTCCTGAACTGAAAAATTTAGGAGCCAAATAAAAAATGTTGTCGACAAATCGAAACCAAATCAAAATTTTGATATCGTGACAACGCTACGCCGATCAGATCGGCGTAGGGTTGTTTCGATACCAAAATTTTGATTTGCTTTTGTCACCATAAAAAAGTATTGCGATACTCAATACCACGCAAACAAAACAAACAAAAAAAAACACCAAAAAAAGCAGCATGCATTTCGCATTTTATGAAACGTTCGGCCCATAATACAACAGTCCTATCCTATTTTTTGGGGTGACAAGGTGACAAAAAAAATGGCGAATCACATGGTATTTATTTATTTCTGCTACGGCGCTCACCGCATAGGAAATATTTTTTTATAGTTTAATAGCTTGGACTTTTCGGACGCAGTGCTATGTAATATATTTATTTATTTATTGTTTATATATTTTCTATGAAAAATTGGGAAAGGGGGGGATTTAAACTTAATATTTCAGGGTACTTTCACACTAGCGTTTTTCATTTCCGGCATAGAGTTCCGTCACAGGGGCGCTATATCGGAAAAGAACTGATCAGGCATATCCCCATGCATTCTGAATGGAGAGTAATCTGTTCAGGATGCATCAGGATGTCTTCATTTCAGTCTTTTTGACTGATCAGGCAAAAGATAAAACCGTAGCATGCTACGGTTTTATCTCCGGCAAAAAAAACTGAAGACTTTCCCCATAGGAATGTATTAGTGCCAGATCCGGCATTCAAAATACCGGAATGCCGGATCCGTCCTTCCGGTCTGCGCATGCGCAGACCGGTGAAAATGTGTAAAAAGATACAAGACGGATCCGTCTGTCCGCATGACAAGTGGAGAGATGGATTCGTTCTTGCAATGCACAAATGCTTTCGTTCTCACAAATGCTCACACAAATGCTTTCAGTCACATCCAGATCGGCGGATCCGGCAGGCAGTTCCGACGACGGAACTGCCCGCCAGATCACACTGCCACAAGTGTAAAAGTAGCCTTAGGCCCCTTTCACACGGGCGAGTTTTCCGCATGGGTGCAATGCGTGAGGTGAACGCATTGCACTCGCACTAAATCCGGACCCATTTACTTCTATGGGGCTGTGCACATGATCGGTGATTTTCACGCATCACTTGTGCGTTGCATGAAAATCGCAGCATGCTCTATGTTGTGCGTTTTTCAAGCAACGCAGGCCCCATAGAAGTTAATGGGGCTGCGTGAAAATCGCATGCATCCGCAAGCAAGTGCAGATGTGGTACGATTTTCACGCATGGTTGCTAGGATGAAAGTCTATTCACTGTGTTATTTTCCCTTATAACATGGTTATAAGGGAAAATAATAGCATTCTTTAATACAGAATGCTTAGTAGAAGGTCAATTGAGGGTTAAAATAAAAAATATATGAACTCACCTCCTCCAATTGATCACGTAGCTGCCGGTCTCCTGTTCTTTCTTCAGGACCTGTCAATGGACCATGTGATGAGATCAGTGATGTTAATACAAATACAGGAGGCGGGTGCCGGAATCAAATAAGCTGGCACCCGACCTCTATGACAGGGAGCTGCAATCGCCTGCAGTTAACCCCTCAGGTACCGCACCTGAAGGGTTAAGTGCCGCTGATCGCAGCTCCCTGTCAGAGGTCGGGTGCTGGCTATTTGATTGCAGCATCCGCCTCCTGTATTTGTATTAACAGGTCAGTTATCTTCATTGGTGGCGCAGTTGCCACAGCCCCTCCCGTCTCTCTTCTTATTGGCAGCGGCGCTGCTGAGAAAAACATCGGCGGCGGGGCAGAGAACTATCATCTCCTGTGCCCCGCCGCTGTATTCAACTGCAGAGCTGCGGCGGCGGATCTAGTCGCAAATGGCGACAAGACTAAAAAATCTTGTCGCCATTTGTAAATTCTTTTTGGTTGCCATCTGGAGCCCTGCAAGATGCAATTTAATGACTGTATGTTGTAATCATTTAGGCTGACTCAAAAAAGTAAAAAAAAAGGTTTTAAAAATATTTTAAAAAATTAGATTTTTTTGTGCTGACCTGTAAAATACTTTTCTTGCCGAGTTCATTGGGGACACATAAGACCATGGGTATAGCTGCTGCCACTAGGAGACGACACTAAGCTAAAAAGTGTTAGCTCCTCCTCTCAGCTATACCCCTCCTGCAGACACTGAGCTAGTCAATTTGTACGAGAGCAGTAGGAGCAGCCAACAGAAATGAATAGTAAGGCCCCATGCACACGGCCGTGTTTCACGGCCGTGTGCGGGCCGTGGAACCGCGGCCTGGATCCCTCCTGAGAGCAGGAGCGCACGGCGTCACTGGTTGCTAGGACGCCGTGCGCTCCCTGCTGCCGGCACAGTACAGTAATACACTGGTATAGATCATACCAGTGTATTACTGTATTGCGGCGGCAGCAGGGAGCGCACGGCGTCATAGCAACCAGTGACGCCGTGCGCTCCTGCTCTCAGGAGGGATCCAGGCCGCGGTTCCACAGCCCGCACACGGCCGTGAAACACGGCCGTGTGCATGGGGCCTAAGAAAGAGAGCTGGAGATGGGTCAGAACCAAGAAAAGGTGGGACCCATCAGGAAGAGCCAGCAATGTGTCCCCTGATGAACTAGTCGAGAAAAGAATTTTACAGAAGTTCAAAAAATAAATACAATTCTCTTGTTTGTATCATTGGGGGACACAGAAGACCATGGGGTGTTCAAGAGTTGCACCATGGGGAGGGACTCCTTACCAATGTGTAATACCAGAAAGGGATATAGTATAAACTTGGCATATCTGGAAGGAATCAATTAGGTAGATTGCTGTGGGCCAGTCCTGGAGTAACCTCCCAGTAAGAAAAATATTTGAGCCGATTCATAAAAGATAAACGCCCTTGTGAAAGACCCGGTCTGAGAAGAGAATAAAAAATTATGGAATATAGTCACAAATCAAGAGAGATATGTACCCAGGGGAGATGAAAAACCACAATGGGAACAAATCAGCTGTACTAACCTAAAAACTATAAGAAAATGGGGAGTATCCTGGTAGGGAACGGTGGTACACTTTGTCTTCTTGGGGTAGGTTGAGCGATGAGGGGGACCAACACCGGCCTTCCTCCCTGGGTAAATAGAGAGGCCAGGCGTCTCTGTTTTCCGTACCTAGAGAGAAAAAAGGCAAAATAACAAACTAAAATAATAAAAAAAAATGGCAGATAGGTGTCCTGCAAAGCAGGAAGGTCAGCCTCCTACGGACACTAAGTGAAAAATGGATTAGCTCAGTGTCTGCAGGAGGGGTATAGCTGAGAGGAGGAGCTAACACCATACACCCTGTGACCACTGTTGTCAGGCTTGGTGCAGGCACAATGTAGTGATGTCATCCTACTTGTTGCAGGCCCGCAGACAGCACAGGCTAGAAGAGTGGTGAGCTCCGTCCATTGTGGTAACGCCATGGCTAGGTATTAAATTTGGAGGCACTGAGGGGGAATAATACTGTAGGACAGTGTCACGGTGCGGTTCATGGTAACGTTTTCCGTGTAGGCTGGCTGCATGCACCATTGCGTACTGGCTGCGGGCCGAAATCCTGTAAAGGCTGGTTGCTAGGGGCTGCGTGCTGGCTGCAGGGTCTGTTGTGAACAGCCTGTGTATGTTTGTTCTCCCTGTCTCTGCGGTGTCACGGGAAGTTGTTTCCCTGTAATGCTTCTGATTGTCTGTGGTGCCGAGTTAGTTGTGCTCTGGCGTACTGGCTGCAGGTGTCTCCGCGTATGCCGGTTGCCAGGGGCAACGCCCATTTCTGTACCTGTGTATCCTGTTGTTCTGAGCTCCGGTTCTGATGGGGTTAACTCTCCCTGTCTGTTGTGCCTGGGTGTGGCTTTCCAGGTGCCTCCTTACCCAGCTATATAGACCTGTGAGCTGTGGTTCTGATGGTCAGTCTGTCCTGGCTGCAGCACCTTGCTTCTGTTCCTGGGGGTTTTTCATCTACCCTTCTGCGTGGTGTCACCTGGTTTTGCATCATATGCCATGTTCTGATCTGTATCTGCCCTGTCTGATGTATCATGTTTTGGTCTGTTATGCTGTTCTGTGTATCACCTAGCAGTGTGTAACTGCATCTGATCGCCTAGCAGTGCTTAAGGGAACCTGTCCCCTGGATTTTGGGTATAGAGCTGAGGACATGGGCTGCTAGATTGCCGTTAGCACATCCGCAATACTCCGTCCCCAGAGCTCTGTGTGCTTTTATTGTGTAAAAAAAAAAAAGATTTTATGTAAATTACCTTAGATGAGTCCTGTCTCCTCCATTCTTAAGAGATGCGTCCAGCGTTCTCTGACTCTGAGCCCAGCCATGCCCACTGTGAAGGAGCCCAGCACCGCCCGCATCCTCCGAATCTCCTCCTTGCTCCCTGACATCACAAAGCTAGAGCCCCGTAATCTCGCGATGCATGAGCTAGTGCATGCGCAGCTCGTTCCCTTAATCTGATGCCAGCACAGGGAAGGAACACTATGCAGACACTGCGCATGTGCTAGCTCGCGCATCACGAGATTCTGGCGCTCTAGCTTTGTGACGTCTGAGAGCAAGGAGGAGATTCGGAGTATGCGGGGTAGTGCTGGGCTCCTTCATATATATATATATATAATTTATTTTTATTTTTTGACACAATAAAAGCACAGAGAGCTATGGGGAATGGATATTGCGGAAGTCCTAGCGGCGATCTCAGCCTCTCCTCAGTTCTATACCCAAAATCCAGGTGACAGGTTCCCTTTAACTGCTTCTGATGTATCCTGTCCCATGTCTGTCCTGTAGTGCCTTTGGCTTCTGTCCCTGTTCTGTTCATGTCTGCCTGTTGTTCTGTCCTGCCTTCGGAAGAGGGTTCCTGCCCATTCTCTGTTCTGTGCAGCTCTGCCTGGGGCCACTTAGATTCTATTGTTTGCGGCGCAGGTAACTGCTTCCGTCTCTGCTCTGCCTGTTCTGTGCCTTGTATCTCTAATCTGTGCCAGTATGTTTATGCTTCCTGACTGTGCCTAATTCAGGTACCTCCTGGTCTGTCTGGACCAGCTGCCACTGACTCTGTTTACGCTCTGGAGTAGCCCCTGGCAACCTATCCTCACCATATGAGGCTCTAGTGATTACCAGGTGTTGCTTAGTCATGCCCCGCCAGAATATTGCCAATCAGTGGCACAGTGGGTCCTCACCTGCTGTTACATGTAGTGCGCCTGTGCGTACGTCTGTATCCTTGGCCTATTTTACCTGTATCCCGGCTCCCTGACCTCCAGAAGGTCTGCCAGCACGTGACAGACAGGCTCTTTTCACACGACCGTATCCGTTCTCTACATTTGCGGGTCAGATGAAGACCCACCTATATCAATGGGACCGCAAAAGATGCAGACAACATATGATGTGGTGTCTGCATCCGTACTTCCGTCCCAAAGCCCTGCAAAAAAGATAGAATATGTCCAATTCCGGACAAGAATACTAATTTCTATTATTGGCAGGGGCGTGGTTAGGTCAAAACATTCGGGGCTTGAGCCCCGGATGTTTTGACCAGTGCCCTGAATGTTATGCTGGCAGGGCAGGCCGGCGCTCTGTCTCTCCTGCGCTACACCGGCCCTGCCGCTTTAACTCTAAAAACCTGAAAACCTAATCCCCCTGGCGCCTGCCCTGCAGACTTAACTTTTAACTTGAAGACAGCCGCACGCTCATCTCTCACTAGATTTTACCGCAGCTCCAGTAACAGCAGGCAGTGAGGGCGGCACTTGCTCACTGACGGCAGGCACCTGCTCCTCCCACTAGGCGGCACAGGCGCGTGATGTCAGTGAGTGAGCACCGCCCACACTGCCTGTTACTGGAGCTGACTAGCTGAGACTGAGTAAGATTAGAGATGAGCGCTGAATCTGATTTATAAAGTTAAAGCTGCACTTTTAGGATACGGATGGATTACAGTTTAAAATGTTAATGTACAGTTGTACACTCCTGTGAGCAGCGGGGAGGGGGATCTATGGTGGATGGCACTGTTATGGGGAGGGGGATCTGTGGTGGATGGCACTGTTATGGATGATCTGTGGGGTTGCCCAGATGGCTAGGCCATTCACCTTCACTGTAGTTATTAACCCCATTCAGCAGTCCCCCATTCACTGAAGGGGGACTGCTGAAAGGGGTTAATAAATACTGTGAAGGCCCCCCCCCCTTTAGTGGTGATGAGGGCTCATTGGGGGTGTGGCTTCACGTGGGCTTATGCCCCGGATGTCTTCAGACCCTAGCAACGCCCCTGATTATTGGGCTGGCCGTTGCACAAAATGTAGAATACACATAGCTGGTATCCATGTCTTGCGGAATCACAATCTGCAGACGGTAAAAACGCATACGGTTGTTTGAATGAGCCCTAATGGAGCAACATACTGCATGGGGGACACCACTGGGGCATAATACAGCATGAGGAGGCACTAAGGGAGCATCATATTGTTTGGGGAGGGTGTACTAAGGGGGCAACATGATGCATGGGGGGGCATTAATGGGGCATAATACTACATGGGGCATATTCTAAATGGGAAGGCACTATGGGGACACCATACTATGTCAGGGAACTAATGAGGAATCATTAGTATCTGAGAGGCGCTAAGGAAGCATTGCTACTGACTGGGGGCATCTTTACAGCATAGTGGGCACAAAGAGGCACTATTATTAGGTGGGGATACAATAGGGACTGGATGTGTATGGATATGAGTTAGGTGAGGTTAGAAGCGGGGCTTAAAGGAGTTGGCCATATTTTGGGGAGCTACAGGAACACCCACCCCCTGGCAAACCTGCAAGGGGAAACATACTTACCTACTCCGTATTGCTGGGTCTTGGCTCCTTCGCTCTGGTCCCCCATTGTAAACATTGCTTAATACAGCTGCAGCCAATCAGCGGCTGCAGAGGTGTCAATGCAGATGTCAAAAGTGGAGGACCTCAGCAAGGCAGCCAAGGCTGTGGAGAGAAGAAGCCAGGGCTCAGAGGCAGGGAGCAGGTAAGGACGCTATATGACGAGTATATTATCGCTCCATGACGAAAAACTGCAGCAAACCACATTCTTGTATCCTGCAGAATCCATTTAAAAAAAGTATATCTTAAAATATATGTATATATATATATATTTTTTTTTTTATGTAACTTTAAAATGGAACTGTATGGCAAAAGTCTGAGGCCTCCGTTAACGTATATATACACTGCTCAAAAAACTGCTCAAAAAAATAAGGGGAACACTTAAACAACACAATGTAACTCCAAGTCAATCACACTTCTGTGAAATCAAGCTGTCCACTTAGGAAGCGACACTGAGTGACAATCAATGTCACATGCTGTTGTGCAAATGGGATAGACAACAGGTGGAAATCGTAGGCAATTAGCAAGACAGGGGGGGGGGGGGGTCGTACAGTAAATTGTCCAGCAGCTCATTTGACCATGACAGACATCAATCTGGTTTTCGTAGGCACAAAACTGCGGCGGCCATTTTGATGTGGACCTGAAAAGGTCTGTGTCGCTGACTCTATTTCCCTTCTCCCTGGTTTCGGTTAGATAAGTAGAGCTCGAGATGCTGACTAAAAGCAGATTAAAAAAAAAAAACACACACACCTCCTCATAAAATCGGTGTATATTCCAGAGATAACCAGCAAAACAGGAGAGCGGCGGCCATATTGTTGTAGTCATTTGTTGATTGGCTGCAGTCACGTGACTTTCGGTCCATCCTGGATTATGCTGCCTGCTGCTTCCAGTTCCTCGTCAGAGAGCCGGGTGTCTGCTGCTAGAGGTAATGACAGACATTATTATCAGTGTCCTGTGGTTGATGTATGCAGGGAATGCAGGCCTGCGGTCATATCCTACATTGCACCATATGCAGCTCCATCCATTATACACACAGCAGTGTACGAGGTGACAAGTCTACCTGATTGGTTAATTTATTATCCCACTCCCTTCCCAAAAAAAGTCCTATGCACTCATATAGTCTTGCCAGGTGTCTGGGCCCCCCAGCTGTCATATCAAATGGCAGTCCATCAGTGCCCCACTAGCAGGCTGACGATGGGGTGTCAGAGGGAGTCCCCCTCCTTACTACCTAAATGATAGTGGCATATATGAAGTAAAAGGGGTATTCTGGTTGTGAGAAGTTATCACCTGTCCACAGGATATGGGATAACGGTATGGTCCTACCGCTGGGACCACCACTGATCATGAAACTGGGAATAAGATCAGGCGTGGACACTATTTCTTATAAATGAATGGAGCTGCACAGCGAATGCTACTTTCATTTTGGCGGACTCCGAAGGGTATGGAGTTACCGTTCTCATAATTGGTGGGGCTCCCAGCATTAGGATCTCCATCAATCTAATAGTTATCCCCTATCTGATGGAGAGGGGGTAACTCCCTAAAACCGGAACACCCTGTTAAGTTGGGATCGCCACCATTGCAGCTGGATGTAGGGTTTATATTACAGCTGTGGTGCAGGCACTTCTCAAAAACAACTTTATATGAATATACTGCCCTGCAGAGTGTCTCAGGCTCTGTGGGGGAATCCACATGGGATGTAAAATGCTGCAGGAACACTGCAGGACAACTTACACTGAAGTGGAATGGGATTTCTTGATATCTCGCCCACATTGCTGGTATCCGACCTGTGCAGAAGTCCCCCTATACCACGAATGCCCAATCTACGGCCCTCCAGCTGTTGCAAAACTACAAGTTCCATCGTGCCTGGACAGCCTACTACAGCTATTAGGGCATGATGGGAGTTGTTGTTTTTGCAACAACTGGAGGGCCGCAGGTTGGGCATCCCAGCCCTACACTATTATCATACCTGCAGAGGCAGTAAAATATTGGGTTTATTGTGAGATACTCTGCAGGACAGTAAAAATAAGGGGATTGTACATTGTGTTGCTGCAGAGCGTGTCACAGGGTGTGGGATATATTGGACACTATACTGGAAAACGACTGGGACTTTTTAGAGGGAAATGCAGGTAAGGCTACTTTCACACTGGCGTTTTGGCTTCTGTTTGTGAGATCCATTCAGGGCTCTCACAAGTGTCCAAAATGGATCAGCTTGCATTCTAATGGATTCTGAATGGAAAAGGATCCGCTCAGAATGCATCAGTTCAGTCTCCATTCCGCTTTGGAGACAGAAACCAAAACCCGAGTGTGAAAGTAGCCTAAGGCTCTTTTGTATACCTTTCCCGAGCTGTGTCCAAAGCACCACTGGCATGGAGTAGGTGGCCAGGTGGGGGCGAAGTTATATGTAGACAGGACTTACATCTCTACTCACCCAATGTTCCTGTTCATGATCTGTCACCTAAATCACTCCACTTGGTCCTGACCCTGGAAGTCCAGTGCATCTGCTGAAACCTCCTGACCATTTGTGAATGTAGTGCAGGCCACATTCCCGGGAAGCATGGTAAGATAACAGTAGGTCCAAGTGCTACTCCGCATCTGGACCAACATCCAGGTGCTGACTAGCATCTGGACCTACCTACAATGTGTACGCAGACCTGCACTAGTTTCACAAATGGTCAGGAGGTTTCATTGTATTCCATACCATGGTTCCCTAAGGGTGCAGGCCTGGGAAAGTTTCACAAATGGTTAGGAGGTTTCATTGTATTCTACACCATGGTTCCCTAAGGGTGCAGGCCTGGGAACGTTTCACAAATTATCAGGAGGTTTCACTGTTATTCAACACCAAGCACCCTGGGCCCCCTAGGAGGGCAGGCCATGTAGCAGCCACTGTGACTACATAGGAGCAGTTCTGCCAGTGCATATGGTACCAAGCGCTACTTCCTGGGTGATCTCCCTTTCAGAAATTGTAATTTAGCAAAGTGATGGGTGAGAGAAGCTTGGTACAGTTACATACCTAGCAGTTGTCTAATGCCTTTTCATACCACGGCCTTTCCATATTAATGCAAACCATTGGGTATACGGGGCACATGGGGCAGGATCCTGGTCACTGGCATGTACAGATGGAGTTGAAGATGGACTGCTGAGTGGAGGACCAGCCTATTAGCAGATGGCTATGCCCTGTAGATACCTTATTCAAGGACAGGTTTGCCATCTTCCGCTTCTGTGATTGAATACACATTGTCATTGACTTGTATGTATGTATGTATGCATGTACCTCCTTCATTATCTCTAACTCTTCTGATGCGATCTCTTGTACCAGACATGGCAATGCCTTAGGAGCCGCAAAAGTGCTGGCACAGGTAACCCAGGATGACAGAGCTAGAGGTCACCTCAATAAGTTCCCAGGCAGGCTGACAGGAAATAGGGGCACCATGGAGTATCCACAGGAGAGGGCAAATTATGCTGTTGGAGATTTTCAGGGACAGGAGGGTAGGCATATACGGATGAATCCGAAACCTAATCTTATTGACTGTCCTTGAATTTGAGGAAAGTTGGCAAGAACGTTTTATATGTGGAGCAACCCAACTTCTTCAATTCTCAGCCTGGTAACGAACGTTAAAATAAATCCAAAACTAACTTTATTGCGGATTCAATAATAAAATCTGGGGCAGTACAGCCCACCTAAAGTGTCAAATGCAGGCTAGGGTGCAATAGTTAATCAGAGGTATGTCTATAAATATTCCCCTCAATCCTATTGCTCCCCATAAGGTGTAAGGATACACGAAGGACTGTTTCACACGAGCGAATGCCGTGCGGGTCATCCACTGCGTGAAAGATTGCCAAACCCCGCTCCGTACAGCAGAGACTCCCTGATGCACCCCTAGAGTAGAAACTCCCAAAAAATGACCCCATTTTGGAAACTATGAGATAAGTTGGCAGTTTTGTTGGTGCTATTTTAGGGTACATATGATTTTTTAGTTGCTCTATATTACGCTTTTTGTCAGGCAAGGTAATAAAAAATTGCTATTTTCACATCGTTTTTATTTTTTGTTATTTACAATGTCATCCGACAGGTTAGATCATGTGCTATTTTTATAGAGCAGGTTGTTATGAACGTGACAATACCAAAAATAACTCCTTTTTTTGGTTGTGTGTTTCAGTTTTACATAATAAAATAATTTTTTAAGTGTCTTCATATTCTGAAAGCCATAGTTTTTTTGAGGGTGACTGTCTTATGTAGGGGCTCTGTTTTTTTGGTATGAGATGACGGTTTGATTAGTACTATTTTACGGTGCATATGACTTTTTTATCGCTTGGGATTACACTTTTTGTGATGTAAGGTGACAAAAAATGTCTTTTTATACTGTTTATATTTTTATGGTGTTCACCTGAGAGGTTAGGTCATGTGGTATTTTATAGAGCAGGTTGTTACGGACGCGGCGATACCTAATATGTCTATTTTTTTTATATATATTTTTTTGTTACACTTAACACAATAAAAGCATTTTTAAAACAAAAAAAAATCTTGTTTTAGTGTCTCCATAGTCTGAGAGACATATTTTTTTATTTTTTGGGCGATTGTCTTAGGTAGGGGCTCATTTTTTGTGGGATGAGGTGACTGTTAGATTAGTACTATTTTGGGGGGCATACGCCTTTTTTATCGCTTGATTTTGCACTTTTAGTGATGTAAGGTGACATGTTTTTTTTAGCACTGTTTTTATTTTTTATTTTTATGGTGTTCACCTGAGGGGTTAGGTCATATGATGTTTTTATATAGCTGGTTGTTACGGACGTGGCGATACCAAATATGTCTGTTTTTCTAATTTTTTTTTCTTTTTTCTTTGCAATTTTATGTGTTTTATTTTGGGAAAGGGGTGTTTTTTTTTTACTTGAAACTTTATTTATTCTATTATGGAAAACAATGTTTTTTTTATTTTTGTCCTATGCTGGGACTTCAACTTCTGGGGGTCTGATCCCCTTTACAATGCATTACAATACTCCTGTATTGTAATGCATTGGCTGTAAGCTTACTGCTTCCTGCCTGTGAGATCCAGGGGGCTGGATCTCACAGGCTCTCACGGAAGGCAGCCACGATGCCTAAGGAAGGCTGCCTTCCCTGCCATCGGGTGCCCGTCACAGCAGCGTGGGGACCCGATGGCCACCGTGGACCCGGCAGGATACCGCACATGTCGCAGTCAGTGGTGATCGCGGCAGTGCAGGGGGTTAATGCGCCGGCATCGGTGAAAATACTGATGCTGGCGCATACAGCAGGTGTGACTGCCGGACCCCTGCCGCTGATCGGGCGGGTGCAGCACCTGCACCCGCCCGATCAGCCCACCGTACATGAACGGCGCAGGTCCTTAAGAGGTTAAAGCAATTTCTTTCATAGAATGTATACCAGAGGTGAGGTGGTTGTGACTTCTCCCTGACCCTCTATAAAATAATCTATAGTCTTCTATGTCCATTTGTCTTCCTGCAGTATATAGTTCTCATAGTCAGATCCACAAGACCAGAGCCCACTACCCGACAGAATCTCCAAGGATGGACAAAAGCAGGAAAAAGATGACCGAGAGGATATTAAACCTCACCCTGGAGATCATCTGCCTGCTGACTGGAGAGGTCAGGGATTCTGGGATATATACGTCAAATGGCACACCTACAAAAGACATTTAACATTTTACGCCCTAGCACACAATTGCATTTAAGCTTTCTCAGCTAATCAATTGTGCCGAGGTAGCTTATGTGGCGATAACTTACTCCTGTAGAGACCCAGTTATTTTAGAAAGTGGATACAAAAACATTGCCACCTTGATGGCCTTCTTGATGCATCTGGATGTGTGGGAAGGCGCAAAATGCCGTAACTAACCATGAATTGCAGTCCCTGATTAGCGCATCGAGTGGATGCAGATATACCAAGTAAGATATTATTCGGCTATATCATATAGATGGTCTCTCTCCATACACAGGATTACACAGTAGTAAAGAAGACATCTGGAGAGTGTTTGACGCCAAGCAGCCACCCCTATGTGTCAGGACACAGGAGTCACACCAAGAACCCCACCTCAGTACCTCCACCGAAGTCCTTGAAGGATGAAAGAAACAATGAGCAGAAGATCCTAGAACTCACCAACAAGATCATTGAGCTGCTGACTGGAGAGGTGAGCGCTGCTGGGAATGCTAGGACATTATACAGTAATATAATATAGGACATTCTGTGTGTCAGGTTCCTATAAGGCGTCGGGATGTGTCTTTCTATTTCTCCATGGAGGAGTGGGAGTATTTAAAAGAACACAAGGATATCTACAGGAACATCATGATGGAGAACCACCTGCCTCTCACACATCACTTTTTTTTTGTGCAGGATTGGGACTATTTAGAAGGAGAGGATCTGTACAAAAAGGTCAATATGGAGGACCACCAGCCTCTCACATCACCAGGTATGGAGGGAGCATAAATCCTTGTAGAGGATCTTTGTAATAACATACTGTATAATTTATGTTTTCTGACTATATTCCAGTACTTTCTGCAGGGGGGTCTATGAAGAGGAATTCACCAGAGAGGTATCACACACTTTTGCCTTCTCAGGATAGTTCAGAGGAAGATCTTGATGTCCCAGATGATACTCAGGTATTTCATAGCTGATTAAAATCTGATGAGAAAGCAAGGTGTGGCAGTTATTTCTAATGACTTTTCATTTCTTTAGGACGAAGATTTGATTGATATTAAAGTAGAGGTTATAGAAGAAGAGGAGGAAGAAGAAGAAGAGATGTATATGATGGGTGACCAGCAGTGTAAGGAAGAGCAAAGTCCTGTAGAGATCAGCCCAAGTGAGTGATAATTACTGTATACAGAAGTTACATATTCTCTATATTCTGTGATTACTACAGTCCATTATCCTACATACTGCTTTGATAGAAAAAGATCCAGGAAAGCTTTCTGCTGAGTAGGGGGTCTTAGGAGCCTTAGTCACTGCTCTCCTAAAATCAGGTGATAGTGCTTGCAGCAGGATTGTCCAACATCCGGGCCGAAATTAAAGGGTTATCCAGCCAATAATATTGATGACTGATCCACAGGATAGGTCATCAATATTACATTGGTGTGGGTCTGAGTTACAGTACCTTCGCCGATCCACTGTTTCAGGAAGCTGCGGCGCTAACCGGAGTTCTGGTTAGTGTGACAGCCTTCTAGGCGCTTACCAAGCACCGTGCCGCATAGTGACTGTGTTTGGGATTGCAGCTCAGCCCCATTAACTTGAATAGGACTGAGCTGCAACTAGGCAACATGATCAATGACATTACATGGCCTAGGAATAGGACATTACATGGCCTAGGAATAGGCCATGGCGCTCACAGAGTGCTTGATCTTATCTAACAGCTGGTTGGCGGGGGTCCCAGGTATCAGACCTCTGTAGATATAATATTGATGATGTATCTTGAGTATAGGTCATCAGTATTAATTTCCAGATAACAGCTTTTAATTAAATGGGCTTTCTGGGATTTAAATATTGATCCTTAGAATAGGCTATCAACATCTCAGTGGGGATCTGGCACACCACACCACTGGCGATCAGTTGTTTCAGAGTAGCTCCAATGTTTCAACTGCACAGCACTGCTCCCTTTCACTTGAAGTGGGAACACCGCAGCAGTAATCACTATCTGTCTGTTACACAATGGAAAGAGCTGTGTTGTTCTAGAGCTGCCCTGAAACATTTGACCGTCATGGTGCTGGACCTCCACCAATAGGACATTAATGGCTTATTCTGAGGATAGACTATCAATATTAAACACCCAGAAAACCCCTTTAAAGGCTTTAAAGTGTTTAAAATAAAGAAAGAAACCCACTCGCCTATTTGCTGATGCTCCCTTCATAGTTCATCAGTATTTAAGTTTCTTATTAACCCCTTTAGGACTTCTGCTTCCTAATGATTTTCAGTGATATTTTCAATGCCAGTTAATGACACCTAACAATGTTGACTACTGGGACCATTACAAAATATAGTCCCCCATTTATCGTTGAACGTCACTACTTTTGTGGTGTAAGCATGTTGCAAACTGCATGCTTGAGACTTTTTTTATGGCATTTGCAGCAAAACTTATGTGCAAGTGCAGTTTTTTTCCTCCAGCCTTGCCATTTTCCCGAAAAGGAGGCATGGCAAGGATGGGGGGCAAGCATAGATTTCAGGTCAGACGCAGACTGCCGAATTATATGCCTAATTTATTGCAAGGCGTAAATTAGCCCCTGGGCTATGGTAAATCTGCCCCATAGTGTATAATGTATTTTTTTTAATAACAGCTCAGCCAATCAGTGGCCACAGCGGTGACCTATCTCAGCCACTGATTGGTTGAGTGGTTATTTCATGTGTCAAGACAGATCATTAATATAGTGACGAGCAGATGACACCGATACTGTCTAAACAGAGGCTGGGAGGTGAGCAAATATCATCCAGACAACCCTTTAACGTGTGACACGTGTCTCTGATACAGTAGCATCTTTTATCAACTTACATAATTTCACTCTGAGACCATCTTTGATGGTCACCTAAAAACACTCACAGTTACTGTGTTTCATGTAGGTGGATCCACAAGGAGAAAAAAAGTGCTCCAAGAGATCTGTCCAAGTCCTGTTAATTCTCCAGGTGTTCCAGAAGAGGAGGAAGATCTTGATGTCCAACCGGGCCATCAGGTACCATTAATGAAGTCTTAAAAAATAAGTTATTCAAATCCAAACATTTTTTTGCCTACGTTGTTTATAGGAAGACAGATAAATATATGAAATGACGTGGTAATGAAGATACCCATACACATAAGAGTAAAGTCGGTCAAACTCACTGAATTATTTTAGGATGGTCAACCAACTATGTGTATAAGGGTGTCCTGACTTTTGTCCACAAGATGATGTTGGGGAAGAAATGGTGGAGTATGTTTAGTTTCATCATACCCAACCCTTTGATTTCACAGAAGGCAACTCAGTTTACTCCCCTCTCCCCATTAACAACACATGTACGCTCAGCTTCCCGTAGCATTCATGTGTATGGGGATTTCTAGTAGCTGGTGACTTGTGTGCATGTTCAGTCAGCCACTATGGAAGGTGTATGGTCTGTAAGTACTAGTATGTTTAAGTCTTTTCCACACATTAGCATTGCCCTATAACCTATGATTATTTGTCTGTTCAGGATGAAGATTTGCTTGATATTAAAGTTAAAGTTATTGAAGAGGAAGAAGAAGAGGAGATAAGTATGTCACGTGACAGACAGTTTAAGGAGGAGGAGGTTCCAGTGGCAATCAGCGCAAATATGCCCAGTGCTCTTCACAGTAAAGATCCACAATGTAATCCCTCAAATAGTGAGGAACACTCAGTTGATACAAGTGCAGATCACATTGGTGGAAACTTATATCCATGTTCTGAATGCGGGAAGTATTTTAAAAAGAAGGCAAATCTTATTCGACATCAAAGAATTCACACAGGGGAGAAGCCATTTCCATGTTCTGAGTGTGGGAAGTGTTTTACCCAGAAATGTGACTATATTCAACACCAGAGAATTCACACCGGTGAGAAGCCATTTTCATGTGCTGATTGTGGAAAATCATTTACAAAGAAGTCCAATCTGGTTGAGCATCAGAGAATTCACACAGGGGAGAAGCCTTTTTCTTGTTTTGAGTGTGAAAAATGTTTCGCAAGGAAGTCTGAACTTTTTAGGCATGAAAGGAGTCATCACACAGGGAAGAGGCTTTTTTCATGCTCTGTGTGTGGGAACCGTTTCACTCAGAAATCTGATTTAATGCAGCATCAGAGTCTTCACACAGCACAGAAGTGGTATTCATGTACTGAATGCGGGAAATGTTTCACATGGAAGTATAACCTTGTTAAACACCAGAGAGTTCACACAGGGGAAAAGCCGTTTCCTTGTAGTGAGTGTGGTAAATGTTTTACCAAGAAGTGTAACCTCGATGAACATCAAAAAATTCATGCTGGCGAGAAACCATTTTCCTGTTCGAATTGTGGGAAATGCTTCACATCAAAATCTAACCTTGTCACACATTTGCGAATTCACACAGGGGAGAAGCCATTTTCCTGTTCTCAGTGTGGAAAATGTTATACAAGAAAGGCTAACCTTGTTGAACATCAGAGAGTTTGTGAGAAGCCACTGTAGATCTCTACATGTGGCAGTCACTACTTCAAAGATCTCACGAATGCTATGGATAATTGCTGTAGCATGCTTTATGCATTTCATGTTCCTTGAAAGACTGAAGATGTGAGACTGGTCTTGCTGAACATTACCTAAATTGCACAAACGAGAGGCCTGTTTAATGTCATTAGACTTAAACCCTGCTATTAATTGATTCTTGAACATTAAAGGGAAATGGTTATCACTTACCACTATGTCAAAGGGTCAGCAGCTGTCCATCCGAGCTTGTAAGCAAAGTCCCCTGATGTCTCTGGCATCGTCATATGTTTTGTCAGTCCTCCAAATAAATACTTTTTATAATATGCAAATTACCCCCTAGGTGCAACAAGGTTGGTGCCTTTGTACCCAGAGGCTCCCCTCCCTGTCTTCTATGCTGTGCCTCCACTGTTGTGACTGAAGTCTTGCAAGATCGCATTCTGTACATGCACGGTAAAGAGATGGAGACTCCTGAGCAGATGGGCAATCTTAATCCCTTTACTGCACATGTACAGAATGCAATCCCGCAAGACTTCAGGGACTGCCTGGCTTATCCATCAAAGCGATGGGGGTGCAAGATAGAAGACAGGGAAGGGAGACTCTGGGTGCAACTGCACCATCCTTTTTGCACCTTGTGGCTAAATTGCATATTATAAACTATGCAATCTGTCAATCCTTTTCAGAGGATTGACAGAACATTTGGAAATGCCAGCGATATCATGGCACTTTGCTTACAAGCGTGGATGGACAGCTGTTGCCATTTGACATAATGGTATGTGGTGACAGATGCTCTTTAAAAGGAGTCTGTCAGCAGTTTTACTGCTCAATACTGCTTACGGAGAGTTCACATCTCCATTTAATTGTCCATTCTTCTGATCTGTCAGAAAAGAACAGGATCCTGAAAAAAAAACAGATCCTATGCATTAGGCCTCTTTCACACTACAGTATTTTGCGTTCCGTATACGGTCCGTTTTTTGCGTTCCGTATACGGTCCGTATACGGAACCATTCATTTCAATGGTTCCGCAAAAAAACGGAATGTGTTCCGTATGCATTCCGTTTCCGTATTTCCGTTTTTCCGTTCCGTTGGAAAGATAGAACATGTCCTATATTTGGCCGAGAATCACAGTCCGTGGCTCCATTCAAGTCAATGGGGCCGCAAAAAAAACGGAACACATACGGAAATGCATCCGTATGTCTTCCGTATCCGTTCCGTTTTTTGCGGAACCATCAATTGAAAATGTTATGCCCAGCCCAATTTTTAATATGAAATTACTGTATACTGTATTTGCCATACGGAAAAACGGAACGGAACAACGGAACGGAAACGGAACCACAACGGAAGCAAAAAACGGAACAACGGATCCGTGAAAAACGGAACGCAAAACACTGAATGCAACATACTGTAGTGTGAAAGAGGCCTTAGTTATACACATTTGGCATCTGTTTGAGCCATTTCCGTCTGAGATCAGTTTTTTTACTGCAAGTAGGACTTTTTTTCCGTCTGAAAAAATGGATCTCAGGTGGAAATGGCTCAAACAGATGCAGAATGTGTAACAGGATCAGTTTTTTATTTATTTTGTAGGATCCTGTGCATAACGGGTGTGCTCCATATCACAGATGCGGACCCACTCGCTTGAATGGGTCCGCAATCCGCAAGATATGGAGTGGAGCAGAGGCATGGAGCGCTTCCGCAGTGCAAAAAAATAGAACTTTTTTTTTTTTTTTTTTTTTTTTTTTTTTTTTAGTGCGGACTGAATGTTACAGATCACGGACCCATACAAGTAAATAGGTCCGCAGCATTGAGCTGTCTCCACCCATATGGCCGTTTTGTAAATGATAGAATATGTCCTATTCTTGTCTGTTTTTTGCGGACAGGGATAGCCAGTTCTAGTGAAGGGATGAGAAAACTGTGGCATGCACACCACTGTATCCATTTTGCGGTCTGCAAACTACAGATACCTTCCATGTGCAGGCCTAATGTGAAGCGTCCTGGGCTCTCCGCTCTGCGGTTTAAAACTGCTGTCAGGCTCCCTTGAAGTGTGCAAAGAATTTGAATAAAGCTGCAATAAAGCATAAATGATGTCATATTTTTTGTATTTATAAATTTCCAATATCTGAGGTTATATTTTTTCTCTAATGGATATCAGTCTATCAATCAATTTACCGTTTTAAAGCATACCTATGATAACAGGCGAATCTACAGAATGAGCTGGGGTGCTAATCATATTTCCGACCACAATGTTACCTGTATGATTCAGCAGAATTGCGGAACGGATGCTGACGTGTGAATGGACCCTAATTCAGGAGTTGTCTAATTTTTGAAACTTTTTTTTAAAATCTATTTATGTAGGTACGCCTTTTTTTTAACGCATGAATAAGGGTCCATTCAGACGTCCGTAAGTGTTTTGTGGTCCGCAAAACACAGATACTGGCCATGTGCGTTCCGCATTTTGCAGACCGCACATGGCCGGCCCTATGATAGAAATGCCTTTTCTTGTCCGCGATTGGTGTCCTGTCCGCAGGTTTTGAAATTAATCGGTGCGGAACAGATGCAGAGCCAGAAATACATGAGTCTAATTTTTTCTCCACTTCAGGGCAGGCTTATTTTTTATTTGACAGCTTTTAGTAGTGCACCTTTTTTTTTGCATTAAAGGTCACTTTTCTCTACACAGATGCAACTATTTTTCATGCGCAAATAAATTAGACCTGTCTAAGGGAATATGAACCTGTCTAACTAAAAAACCACCAGAGGTCAGACTAATAACAATATGTTGAGTCTAATTCATCAATTATTGTGCGACTTTTAATAAATACTAGGCAAAAGACTGACAGCTGAATCAAATACGCCAGTCTAATTTTGTACCTGTTGATTTTAATGTTAGTTCACACATCAGTAGTTTTTATTTTTTTAATTACCATGGGTGAGTGAAAAAATTACATAAATGTGGAGCAAACACACCCATTGAAGTCTATGTGTTAGGTTAGTTTTTCATCGATTCACTGATAGGAGAAGCTTTTGAAATTAATTTTCAGCTGAGCAGTGTCTGTGGAATAGGGATGACACACGGACCAAACGCAGATCCTTCAAGGACGTCTTCACAGATGAAACACAAACTGATTAAAAAATTTTTTTTCCCAATGAACGAGGTACTGGAGAGAACCGCGGACAACACCAGAATCCACAATCCTAGAGACCTGAAATTCAAGATTACCATCAACCACAATTGGAGGAGGAGGCAAAGACGAGGGTACAATGGGTTGGACATAAGGTTTTAATAAGGACTTATGAAAAACATTATGGATCTTCCAAGTCTGAGGAAAATCAAGACGGTAGGCAACAGGATTGATGACGGACAAGATTTTGTAAGGCCCAATAAACTTAGGACCCAACTTCCAGGAGGGAACCTTCAATTTGATATTCTTAGTAGACAACCACACCAGATCACCAACATTCAGGTCCGGACCAGGCACACGTCTCTTATCCGCCACACGCTTATATCTCTCACTCATGCTCTTTAGATTATCCTGAATCTTTTGCCAAATAGATGACAACGACGAGGAGAATCTGTCCTCATCAGGTAAACCAGAAGACCCCTCTCCCGAGAATGTTCCAAACTGCGGATGAAACCCATATGCACCAAAAAATGGTGACTTATCAGAGGACTCCTGACAACGGTTATTTAAAGCAAACTCAGCAAGAGACAAAAAAGAACACTGATTCTCCGCCACAAAACAGCGCAGGTATGTTTCCAGATTCTGATTGACGCGCTCTGTCTGGCCATTCGACTGCGGGTGGAAAGCAGAAGAGAATGACAACCGAACCCCCGAGCGAGAACAGAAAGCCTTCCAGAATCTGGAAACAAACTGCGTGCCCCTATCAGAGACTATGTCTGAAGGAATACCATGCAATTTGACAATGTGATCAATAAATGCCTGCGCCAGCGTCTTAGCATTGGGCAAGCCAGGAAAAGGGATGAAATGCACCATTTTGCTAAAACGGTCCACCACCACCAGAATCACAGTCTTCCCCGAGGAACGAGGCAGGTCTGTAATGAAGTCCATGGACAGATGTGTCCAAGGACGGGAAGGAATGGGTAAGGGAAGGAGAGGACCTGATGGCCATGAATGAGGGACTTTGGCACGAGCGCAGGTCTCACAGGCTGCCACAAAACCCTCAACCGACTTACGGAGCGCCGACCACCAGAATCTCTGAGCGATGAGATCCACTGTGGCTCTTGCCCCCGGGTGCCCAGCAATGACAGTATCGTGGTGTTCCTTAAAAATCTTGTGTCTTAAAGCTAGAGGCACAAAGATCAGGAGCCTCTGACTGGGCTACCTGAACCTCTGCCTCTAATTCAGGATAAAGAGCAGAGACCACCACACCTTCAGCCAAAATAGGACCCGGGTCTTCAAAATTCCCACCTCCCGGAAAACAACGTGACAGGGCAACCGCCTTCACATTCTTAACCCCAGGGCGGAACGTGACAAAATTAAACCTGGAAAAGAACAAAGACCATCTGGCCTGTCTCGGGTTCAGACGCTTGGCTGACTCCAAGTAGGCCAGATTCTTATGGTCAGTAAACACGGTAATAGGGTGTCTGGCTCCCTCTAGCCAATGGCGCCATTCCTCAAAAGCCAATTTGATGGCCAACAACTCCCTATCTCCCACATCGTAATTTCTCTCTGCGGAGGAGAGTTTCTTCGAGAAAAAGGCACACGGTCGCCATTTGGCAGGAGAGGGACCCTGAGACAAGACCGCACCCACACCCACCTCAGAAGCATCAACCTCAACTATGAAGGGTAGAGAAATATCAGGTTGTACTAAGATGGGAGCGGAAGCAAAACTCTCCTTGATATTAGAAAAGGCCTTACGCGCCTCTACCGACCAGGAGGAAAAATCTACCCCCTTTCTAGTCATATCAGTGAGTGGTTTAACAACAGAGGAATAATTCAAAATAAACTTCCTGTAATAATTGGCAAAGCCCAAAAAATGCATCAGCGCCTTCTGATTCTCAGGAAGCTCCCACTTAAGCACAGCGCGGACCTTCTCGGGGCCCATGCGAAAACCAGAAGCGGAGAGAAGAAACCCCAGAAATTGAATTTCTGGAACTGCAAACACACATTTCTCCAGTTTAGCGTACAATTTATTCTCCCGCAGGATGAGCAAGACCTGACGTAAGTGTTTCCTATGAGTTTTGAAATCGGGAGAAAAAATCTAAATGTCATCCAGATACACTAATACAAATTTCCCCATTAAATGATAAAAAATGCTGTTCACAAAATGCTGAAAGACGGCTGGAGCATTCATCAAACCAAAAGGCATAACCAAATTCTCAAAATGGCCCTCAGGGGTATTGAAGGCCGTCTTCCATTCATCTCCTTCTCTGACTCTGACAGGTTGTATGCCCCTCTTAGATCCAACTTGGAAAAAACTTTAGCCCCAACAATCTGGTTAAACAGGTCCGGGATCAGAGGAAGCGGATAAGGGTCACGAATTGTGATACTGTTCAGCTCCCTGAAATCCAGACATGGTCTTAAAGAACCATCTTTTTTCTTAACAAAGAAAAAAACAGCGGCAACAGGTGACTTCGAGGGTCGTATGTGTGCCTTTCTCAGACTCTCAGAGATATAAGCACGCATAGCGACCCTTTCAGGTTGGGAGAGATTGTATAAACGAGATTTAGGCAGCTTGGCGCCTGGGATGAGATTAATAGGGCAATCGTACTCCCTGTGCGGGGGCAAGTCCTGAACACCACTCTCAGAGAAGACATCCGAAAATTCAGAGAGAAAAGATGGTACAGTCTTAGTAGAAACCTCAGAAACAGATGTCGTGAGGCAATTCTCTCTGCAAAAGTCACTCCAACCATTTATTTGCCTTGCTTGCCAATCAATGGTGGGGTTATGTTTAGTGAGCCAGGGTAGCCCCAACACTAGAGGAGTAGGCAACCCGCTAAGGACGAAACATGACACATCCTCAACATGAGCATCACTCACAATCAAACGGATATTGTGAACTATGCCCTTTAATGATTTCTGAGAAAGTGGAGCGGAATCAATAGCAAAAACAGGTATATCCTTTCCCAAAGTGCATACCTGGAAACCATGAGTTATAGCAAATTGATTATCAATGAGATTGACAGCTGCTCCACTATCTACAAAAATCTCACAAAAAATGTTGCTCTCTAGCGCCACCCTGGCAGGTAGGACAAAACGGGAACTACAAGCAAACGGAAAACCTTCAATTTCCGCATCAACCTTGCCAATGGTAACAGATGGAACATTTTTAAAGGATTTTTTCCTTTTTGTTTCTTTATTACTCTCAAAAACTGCCTGAATCTCCTAGAAGGACAAACATTTGCCAAATGATTTATACCTCCACAACAGAAACAAACCTTCCCATGAGGGCTAAATCTTCTATTGTTAGAGGCAATCAAACCGAGCTGCATGGGCTCCTGCTCAGAAGGGGTTCACAGCGACTGAGACCCCTGTGCACAGAATGAGACCGCCGCACTGTCCTGGGATTGAGTATGACAGGAAGGAGTGATCTCTCCTCTTTCTCTAAGATGCCTGTCAATACGAACGGCCCGAGACATGGCAGAGTCCAAGGAGGTAGGCCTCTCATGAAAGGCAAATGCATCTTTCAATCCCTCTGAAAGACCATGGCAAAATTGACTTCGGAGTGCAGCATCATTCCAACCAGTATCAGCTGCCCATCTCCGAAATTCTGAAAAGTATATCTCTGCAGATTGTTTACCCTGACATAAAAGACGTAGTCTAGACTCAGCCAGAGCAACATGATCCGGATCATCATATATCTGACCCAGGGCTAAAATAATTCATCCACTGAACGGAAGGGCCGTGCCCCCACCGGCAGCGAAAAGGCCCAGGACTGAGCGTTATCCCTGAGCAGCGATATGATGATCCCCACCCTCCGTTCCTCATCACCAGAGGAATGGGGAAGTAGGCGAAAATGGAGTTTGCAAGCCTCTCTAAAACGCACAAAATTCTCACTACCCCCGGAGAACGTATCCGGGAGCGAGATCTTAGGCTCAGAACAAGCTCCATGAACGCAAGCTGAACCGGTCACTTGAAACTGAGAAAGAGTCTTACGGAGATCTGCTACCTCCAATGAAAGACCCTGCATGCGTTCAGTCAAAAGTGAAACCGGATCCATGCTTGAGACGGTTTTGGCGGTTTATAATATCACGGAAGGTGTACAGGAAACTAGAAAACACAAAATGAATATACGATTGACTGGATCCAAAACTAAGGAACAAAAAGGGAGAGCCCTGCATCAGACCTGGCTCTCTCCCTGACTGCTCAGCCTATGCGAAAATCCCAATGGTAGATGATCGCATATCCTCGTAACTCGACTGTATAACACCTGAACACCCTATAATAGTAAGGGGACACGACCACCGGCTCCCTACTCTAGATACGGAGGGAGTCAGGGTCACCTAGGATCCAGAAAACAGAAAGACACAAATAAATGAACAAAACTTATCTTGTAGAAGACTCAGAAGTAGGAGCAGCATGCACACACTCCAGGAAGCTGTATAAACCGCAAAGTGATGCACTATGGGAAAAGGATTTAAAGGGATGCAATCAGTGCAACTACATGACAGCTGAGAGAGGCTAACGAGATGAGAAAATGAAAGCAAAACAAAGGAACCTTAAGGAGGAGGTTCTAGACGTCTGTCAGAGCTTCTCAGATGTCTGGTGGTGACACCTTCCTTTTATCTCTCCCCATAAAGGGGTTTTCCGAGATTTTGATACTGATGACCTATCCAGTAGCGCTGCGAGGGGAGTGCAGGCCGCACTAGGGTTGGGCGATATACCGGTGTTCACAATATACCGCGGTATAAAAAAAGGCGATATCGCTGTTTCCTAATTACCGCTGTATTTTGTGACGTCATCGCTTCAAAAACTGTGTCCGCGGCCACCCACCCCTGCATCATTATCTACTAATTGCTTCACACAGCAGCCGACCAGGCTCCGCCTCGCTTGCTCCCATGGTGCAGTCTCCACCCACCGACGGCTAACGTCGGAATCCGATGACGCCCAGGTTGAGTTCAGCAGCGCACTACAGCAGCGAATAGCGGGAAAGTCAGTCAGAAGAACTTAGTCCCACACTCCGTCCGACCCCCACAGAATTCACGCCTGTGGAGAGAAGAGACCCTATATATCACAGCTGCCAGACGGGCAGCTATTAACCACCTCAGCTCCCCTAGCTTAAACACCCTTAATTACCAGACCACTTTTTACAATTCTGCACTACACTACTTTCAAAGTTTATTGCTCGGTCATGCAACTTACCACCCAAATGAATTTTACCTCGTTTTCTTCTCACTAATAGAGCTTTCATTTTGTGGTATTTCATGTCTTTTTACACATGCCCATGCTGGGTGAGATAAATATCTCTGTCAAATGACAACTTTGGGAAAAGTTGTCTTTTAGAGAGATATTTCTCTCACCCAGCATGGGTATATGTAAAAAGACACCCCAAAACATGTTGCCCAACTTTTCCTGAGTACGGCGATACCACATTTGTGACACTTTTTTGCAGCCTAGGTGGGCAATGGGCACATTCCAAAGAGCACTTTTAGGATTTCACAGGGCAATTTTTACACATTTTGATTTTAAACTACTTCTCACGCATTAGGGCCCCTAAAATGCCAGTGCAGTATAACTACCCCACAAGTGACCCCATTTTGAAAAGAAGACACCCCAAGGTATTTCATGATGGGCATATTGAGTTCATGGAAGTTTTCATTTTTTGTCACAAGTTAGTGGAATATGAGACTTTGTGAGAAAAAAAAAATCTGCATTTTCCGCTAACTTGTGACAAAAAAAAAAAAAAATTCTAGGAACTCGCCATGCCCCTCACGGAATACCTTGGGGTGTCTTCTTTTCCAAAATGGGGTCACTTGTGGGGTAGTTATACTGCCCTGGCATTTTAGGGGCCCTAATGCGTGAGAAGTAGCTTGAAATCAAAATGTGTAAAAAATGCCCTGTGAAATCCTAAAGGTGCTCTTTAGAATGTGGGCCCCTTTGCCCACCTAGGCTGCAAAAAAGTGTCACACATGTGGTATCGCCGTACTCGCAAGAAGTAGGGCAATGTGTTTTGGGGTGTATTTTTACATATACCCATGCTGGGTGAGAGAAATATCTCTCTAAAAGTAAACTTTTCCCTTTTTTTTTTTATACTAAGTTATCATTATAGAGAGATATTTCTTTCACCCAGCATGGGTATATGTAAAAAGACACCCCAAAACACATTACCCTACTTCTCCTGAGTACGGCGATACCACATGTGTGACACTTTTTTGCAGCCTAGATGCGCAAAGAGGCCCAAATTCCTTTTAGGAGGGCATTTTTAGACATTTGGATTCCAGACTTCTTCACGCTTTAGGGCCCCTGCCAGGGAAGTAAAAAAAAAAAAAACACATGTGACCCCATTTTGGAAAGAAGACACCCCAAGGTATTCCGTGAGGGGCATGGCGAGTTCATAGAAGTTGTTTTTTTGGGCACAAGTTAGCGGAAATTGATTTTTTTTTGTTTTTTCTCACAAAGTCTCCCTTTCCGCTAACTTGGGACAAAAAGTTTAATCTTTCATGGACTCAATATGCCCCTCAGCGAATACCTTGGGGTGTCTTCTTTACGAAATGGGGTCACATGTGGGGTATTTACAGTTGCAAGAAAAAGTATGTGAACCCTTTGGAATGATATGGATTTCTGCACAAATTGGTCATAAAATGTGATCTGATCTTCATCTAAGTCACAACAATAGACAATCACAGTCTGCTTAAACTAATAACACACAAATAATTAAATGTTATCATGTTTTTATTGAACACACCATGTAAACATTCACAGTGCAGGTGGAAAAAGTATGTGAACCCTTGGATTTAATAACGGGTTGAACCTCCTTTGGCAGCAATAACTTCAACCAAACGTTTCCTGTAGTTGCAGATCAGACGTGCACAACGGTCAGGAGTAATTCTTGACCATTCCTCTTTACAGAACTGTTTCAGTTCAGCAATATTCTTGGGATGTCTGGTGTGAATCGCTTTCTTGAGGTCATGCCACAGCATCTCAATCGGGTTGAGGTCAGGACTCTGACTGGGCCACTCCAGAAGGCGTATTTTCTTCTGTTTAAGCCATTCTGTTGTTGATTTACTTCTATGCTTTGGGTCGTTGTCCTGTTGCAACACCCATCTTCTGTTGAGCTTTAGCTGGTGGACAGATGGCCTTAAGTTCTCCTGCAAAATGTCTTGATAAACTTGAGAATTCATGTTTCCTTCGATGATAGCAATCCGCCCAGGTCCTGACGCAGCATAGCAGCCCCAAACCATGATGCCCCCACCACCATACTTCATAGTTGGGATGAGGTTTTGATGTTGGTGTGCTGTTCCTCTTTTTCTCCACACATAGTGTTGTGTGTTTCTTCCAAACAACTCAACTTTGGTTTCATCTGTCCACAGAATATTTTGCCAGTATTGCTATGGAACATCCAGGTGCTCTTGTGCAAACTGTAAACGTGCAGCAATGTTTTTTTTGGACAGCAGTGGCTTCCTCTGTGGTATCCTCCCATGAAATCCATTCTTGTTTAGTGTTTTATGTATCGTAGATTCTCTAACAGGGATGTTAGCATATGCCAAAGACTTTTGTAAGTCTTTAGCTGACACTCTAAGATTCTTCTTCACCTCATTGAGCAGTCTGCGCTGTGCTCTTGCAGTCATCTTTACAGGACGGCCACTCCTAGGGAGAGTAGCAGAAGTGCTGAACTTTCTCCTTTTATAGACAATTTGTCTTACCGTGGACTGATGAACAGCAAAGCTTTTGGAGATACTTTTATAACCCTTTCCAGCTTTATGCAAGTCATTAATTCATAATCGTAGGTCTTCTGAGAGCTCTTTTGTGCGAGGCATCATTCACATCAGGCAATGCTTCTTGTGAAAAGTAAACTCAGAACTGGTGTGTGTTTTTTATAGGGCAGGGCAGCTGTAACCAACACCTCCAATCTCATCTCATTGATTGGACTCCAGTTGGCTGACACCTCACTCCAATTAGCTCTTGGAGATGTCATTAGTCTAGGGGTTCACATACTTTTTCCACCTGCACTGTGAATGTCTACATTGTGTGTTCAATAAAAACATGGTAACATTTAATTATTTGTGTGTTATTAGTTTAAGCAGACTGTGATTGTCTATTGTTGTGACTTAGATGAAGATCAGATCACATTTTATGACCAATTTGTGCAGAAATCCATATCATTCCAAAGGGTTCACATACTTTTTCTTGGAACTGTATACTGCCCTGGCATTTTAGGGGCCCTAAAGCGTGAGAAGAAGTCTGGAATATAAATGTCAAAAAAAAATTACGCATTTGGATTCCGTGAGGGGTATGGTGAGTTCATGTGAGATTTTATTTTTTGTCACAAGTTAGTGGAATATGAGACTTTGTAAGAAAAAACAAAAACAAAAAAAAAAACAATTTCCGCTAACTTGCGCCAGAAAAATGTCTGAATGGAGCCTTAGAGGGGGGTGATCAATGACAGGGGGGTGATCAGGGAGTCTATATGGGGGGATCTCCACCCTGTCATTGATCACCCCCCTGTAAGGCTTCATTCAGACGTCCGTATGTGTTTTGCGGATCCGCGGTGTCAGTGTTTTGCGGATCCATGGATCGGATCCGCAAAACACATACGGACGTCTGAATGGAGCCTTACAGGGGGGTGATCAGGGAGTCTATATGGGGTGATCACCCCCCTGTAAGGCTCCATTCAGACGTCCGTATGTGTTTTGCGGATCAGATCAGTGGATCCGTAAAACACATATGGACGTCTAAATGGAGCCTGACAGGGGGGTGATCAGGGAGTCTATATAGGATGATCACCCCCCTGTCATTGATCACCCCCCTGTAAGGCTCCATTCAGACGTCAGTATGTGTTTTGCGGATCCGATCCGTGGATCCGTAAAACACATACGGACGTCTGAATGGAGCCTTACAGGGGGGGTGATCAATGACGGGGGTGATCAGGGAGTCTATATGGGGTGATCACCACCCTGTCATTGATCACCCCCCTGTAAGCCTCCATTCAGACGTCCGTATGTGTTTTGCGGATCCGATCCGTGGATCCGTAAAACACATACGGACGACTGAATGGAGCCTGACAGGGGGGTGATCAATGATAGGGGGGTGATCAGGGAGTCTATATGGGCTGATCAGGGGTTAATAAGTGACAGGGGGGGGTGTAGTGTAGTGTGGTGCTTGGTGCTACTTATTACAGAGCTGCCTCTGTCCTCTGGTGGTCGATCCAAGCAAAAGGGACCACCAGAGGACCAGGTAGCAGGTATATTAGACGCTGTTATCAAAACAGCGTCTAATATACCTGTTAGGGGTTAAAAAAATCCCATCTACAGACTGCCAGCGAACGATCGCCGCTGGCAGGCTGTAGATCCACTCGCTTACCTGCAGTTCCTGTGAACGCGCGCGCCTGTGTGCGCGCGTTCACAGGAAATGTCGCGTCTCGCGAGATGACGCGCCAATGCGTGACTGTGCCTGAGTGAGCCGCCTCCTGCGTTAGGCGGTTAAAGGTGTAATGTCTCTGCCTATCTCTATCAGATTACCCCAATGATATGTCTTCTGTCCAACTGGCTTGGCCCATTCAGTCCTTCATGCCTGCCTGCCTGCAACCAGCTGCATGCCAGCTGCATGCTCCGCACTGCACATTGAAATAGCAGGCAGGGAATGAGCCATCATGAGTCCCTCCAGTCCCTCGCCCATGACAAGAAGGAATTACTGTATGGTGGAGGCAGGCAGGTCACAGTCACACAGGTGGCCATAAGACATGGGGGGGGGGGGGGGCAGCACATTGTGGCTGGTGCCCCCATACGGTATGTAATGTCTCCTTTTGTGGCTGCTGCCCCCATACTGTAATGTCTCCTTGTGGCTGCTGCCCTCATATGTCTCCTTGTGGCCCCCATACAGTATAATATCTCCTGCTGGATGCCAGCCTGCCCCATACAGTATATTGTCTCCTTGTGGCTGCCCCCATACAGTATAGCGTCTCCTTGTGGCTGCCCCCATACAGTATAACGTCTCCTTGTGGCTGCCCCCATACAGTATAATGTCTCCTTGTGTTTTTTTCTTTTAAACTGGTATTTATCGCGATATATATCGTTATCGCAATAAATTTCTTAATATCGTTATCGTCTGAATATTTTTTATATTGCCCAACCCTAGGCCGCACTGGGTGACACCAGTCTGATGGGTTGAGTCACCCGCCAGAACCAGTGGCGGATTATAAGAGGGGCGTTCGAGTCGGTCGCCCCGGCATCCCTGGGGGGCCCAACGCCGACTCGAACGCCCACATACTACGGCGGGACACAGGAGCGAATAGTTCCCTGCCCCGCCGCAGACCACCGCCATAGGCTTCAGGCCTAGTAGGTCTGAGGCCTATGCAGTAGTGAAATCCCGGCGCAGGCGTGCATGATGACATCATCACGCGCCTGTGTCAGGAGGGATGCAGGACAATAAATAATGCGCGTCTGCCTCACCATGCCGGACATAGGTAAGTATTGGCTTTGAATTATTTTTTTCTGTGTGTGCCAACTTTGGGGGGGGGGGCAGAGGAGGACATAGGGCAGTGTGGTAGCAAATTAGTTCGGAGGGGAGGGCAGATTATTAAATGGGGGAAAATCACTTCATGTGGGGTCAGATTAATACTTGGGGCCAAATTACTTTATGGGGGTCAGTGTCGGGGCAAATCACTTCATGGTGGGCAGTGTGGGGCCAAATTACTTCAGGGGGTGCAGTCTTGGGGCAAATTACTTCATGGGTGCCAGTGTGGGGGAAATTACTATATGGGGCAGTGTGGGGGGAATTATTATAATGGGGCAGTGTGGGGGAATTACTATTAGGGGACATTATTTTTAGGGACACTATACAGACACTATTACCTGGAGCACAATATAGGGTATTGGGACCTTTGGGATAATTTATCAAACTGGTGTAAAGTAGAACTGGTTAAGTAGCCCATAACAACCAATTAGATTCCACTTTTTTTTTTTTTACAATGTGGAATTAGATTTCCACAATTTTTGACAGCTTCTTTGGAAAATGACAGGTGGAATCTGGTTGCTATGGGCAACTAAGCCAGTTCTACTTTACACCAGTTTGATAAATGACCCCAATTATGAGAAATCTAACGTGTCTGTGAAACAAACTCTGCAGAGACGAGATGCGGCTAAAAGAATTTGTCATGGCGGTCTGGGTCAAACGGAGGAGAAGAGGAAAGAGAAGGTCTACATGACAGGAGATGTCACTGGAAGTAAGAGGTATGTGGTGCTGTATTCTCCTATCTGTAGAGCGGGCTAAGATTTTAATTTGTAGAGGTCACCTACAGTCCTGTGTAACAGCCCAGATAACAGTGCTAACTTTCTGTGTGCAGATAATGTAGTAGATGTTCCCTGCAGTCCTATGTAACACCCCACATAACACACGTGAACGATGAATATGATGTCATACGAGATACCAAGCACAGCCGCTGTACGGCACTGTGCTTGGTTAGCTATGAGAAGGCTGTGGTGCTCACAGGAAGGTCGGTGCCTTCTCAAACAGCTGATCGGAGAGGGTCTCGGGTGTTGGACCCCCACCTATCAGATACTGATGACCTCTCCTGAGGATAGGTCATCAGTATCAAAATCTCAGAAAACCACCTCTTTAAGCCTGCAAGTGCCTATCTCCATGGATTGCATGCTCCCAGTGTGATAATTATGCTCCTTGCATGCACTTGGAACAACCCTCCTCCCCATCGTGCTGAGTTTACAACACTTTAGGCTCGTATAAAGACCTTCCTGATATGCCAGCTGACACACTTCAGATCTGTATTAAAAGTTCTTGGGCATTGACTAGTAGTATGGGATATGCTGTCTGCTGACCAGATGGCCTTGTCTACACACATAGGGGGTCATTTACTATTCTGAAATACGCCTAAATAAGGTGTATTTCAGGTACAGATGGCGGCGCAACGTTTAGGGTCCATTCACATGTCCGTAGGTGTTTTGCGAATCCGCAAAACACGGACACCGGCAATGTGCGTTCCGCATTTTGCCGGCACTAAAATAGAAAATGCCTTTTCTTGTCCGTAGTTGCGGACAAGAATAGGACATGTTCTATTTTTTTTAGGAATGGAATTGCGGATCCGGAAACATGGACAGCACATAGCATCCTTTCCGGCCCCATTGAGAATGAATGGGTCAGCAAAATCCGGAACGGATCCGAAACAAAATTGTGGACGTGTGAATGAACCCTTAGTTGCGCAACTATCTGTGACTTCACCCTGCTCATGCCAGGTCTAAAATTGTGGATGTGGCATGTGCGGGTAGGCCCATCTCATTTACCATTTTCTACGCCTGTTTTAGGTGCAGAAAATGGTCGAAGTGTAAGACAGCTAGAAAGCTGTCTTAAATTTACAACTGGCACTGGATGTGCCAAAGTTATGGAGGGGCCGGCGCCTCTTCAAAACTTCAGCGGAACCACCGCCAGCACAGGGCCTTTATTAAGACCGGCGTCTAAGACGTCAGTCTTAATAAATGTGCCCCACAGTGTCCTTCTTCCTTGGCTTCTTTACTGCTAGAATAGATGATTTAATAGGTTTCCACTGGCTTGCTGACTGGTCACTAAGTTATTGCATCCCTTCACCTGCCTGCTCAGCCTCGGCCAGTTCCACTTTAACCTTTTCTCTGCAGAAATGCCCTCTCTAATGTTCTTCATACCACACACTATGGGCATTTCACCACCAGTCATGTGGCCAGTGCCATTTTCTCTAGTCTTAAACTTACAGTGCACCTCTACTTACCTGTGATTTGGTTGGTGCTGTATACTAATAATATGAATTACCAAACTATGATTATGAGCTATTGAGTGGGTAGAAACACAAAAACATAAATCAATACGCCTCCTGTATGCTGTTCCTATTTCCTCTGGGTCATTTGGGCAATGAAATGATCAATCTTTTTTATTTCTTATATATGGCGCCACAAAAGATGCATACAGCACACCGTACTTCCGTTCTGTGGCCGCGCAATTGTGGACAAGCATAGACTTTTTTACACAGGAGAAAGACGATCCGATAAAGGCAGAACGCACATGGCCAGTACCTGTGTTTTGCAAATCCACAATTTGTAGACACAATTAGAGTCCTAACACGTCAGGAATGAAGCATGCCTGATGCAGAATGTTACAGCTCAGTTCTGGTCGCTATCCTGGATTGTGCTCTAAACAGTCAGTAAGTATGCAGGCAAGCAATAAGATTCAAAATGAAAAAAATAAAATAAAATAAAAGGTATAAAAGATATGCACAAGGCTACATGCACACGACAGTGACGTTTTTTGCTGTCCGCAAAAAACAGAAGCTGCCCGTGTGCCTTCCGCAATTTGCGGAACGGAACGGGCGGCTCATTGTAGACATGCCTATTTTTGTCCGCAAAACAGAGAAGAATAGGACATGCTATATTTTTTTTGCGGGGCCTCGGAACCGAGCAACGGATGCGGACAGCACAAGGAGTGCTGTCCGCATCTTTTGCGGCCCCATTAAAGTGAATGGGTCCGCACCCGAGCCGCAAAAACTGAGGCTCAGATGCGGACCCGAAAAACGGTTGTGTGCATGAGGCCTAATACTGATTCATCCTTTCTTCTCATCTCCAGCCTTCTTCCCTTTGGCCTAATAATTTATTTCCCAAGTTGGATTTGCAAGAGGAAAACTTTGTCCCCTGAAATATATATTTTCCTTCAGTCCAAAGCAGCAGCAGCGGTTTTGGTCCTGACTTAATCCAGTACAGAACACACTACAATGCAGCAAGTGACCACGTGCAGAACATGCCCTTAACCCTATAACGCACCCAGCAAGTCAAACCTGAAATAAAGCACAGGCTATACTACTGAAAAATATTTATTGCGTGAGGGATTGCTGTCTCAGACTCAAAGAAATGAGAACTTTAGTAAATTTTCCTCTTCCTTATCTCTCTCAACAGCACCCATGCGATGTAAGTAGTAGCATCAGTGTCGTAGGGATCGCAATGGCTATGGGGCCCTACGCCACTGGGGGCCGGCCGGCCCGGCCGCCGACTGAGGATTTAGAAAAATAAAAATCATGTGGCGAGTGGGCCGTGGCGCTGTGATAGGGGGCGGTCGGAGCCGGAGGCAGAGAGGGAGTGGTGCCGCAGTCTGGGCGGCAGTTCTTCTGACTAGTCCTGGCCGGAAGTGGAGGAGGCGGACTCGGAGCCTGCCGTACAGCGAAGCTGCTGGAGTGTGGGCGGCTGGCTTGGCGCGCAGACGTACAGTACGGTTCGGTTCAAGTGGCTGAGCTAAGGTGAGGGCTGGCTCTAGTCTGGCTGGGGAGTGGGACTGTCACTGTAGCGGTGTGTGACCGACCAAATCAGTGGATTCAGTGGAGTACTGGAGTTATTGGCATTGGCGAAGACACAGCCACCTAATCTGTGCTTGATGTCCCTCTCCCTTAGAAATCTGTGCCTAATACCCCCATCTCTTGGATATCTGTACTTAATGCCCCCTTCCTTTGGAGATCTGTGATTGATGCCCCATCCCCTAGAGATCTGTGCTTGATGCCCCTTTCCTTGGAGTTCTGTGCTTGATGCCCCTCTCCTTGGAGTTCTGTGCTTGATGCCCCTTCCCCTAGAGATCTGTGCTTGATGCCCCCTCCCTTGGAGTTCTGTGTTTGATGCCCTTTTCCTTGAACATTGTGCTTGATGACCAACTCCCTTGGACTTCTGTGAATTATACCTGCTCCCTCTGAGATCTGTACTCGATGCCTGTTCCCCTTGAGATCTGTGCTTGATTCCTGTCACCCATGTTTGATGCCCCTTCCACTGGAGATCCGTGCTTAATGCCCCCTCCCTTTGAGATCTATGATTGATGCCCCTTCCCCAGGAGATATGTGCTTGATGGCTCCTCCCTTAAAGATCTCTATTTGATGCCCCTATTGCTGAAGATCTGTGCTTGATGTCCAAGGAAACACTATATTAGGTCACATATCACTAATGTTTAAGATTAATCCCATCTACTGTATACACATTTTCTTTTTGCGTTTAAAATTTTAGTCTAAAGATTTTTCCCCTCACCCTGTGCGACTCAGGACCTCCCATCAGGACAGGAAACCTGAGAAGATAAAAAGGACACACCTCCACCCACCACCAGTTCAGGTTTCCTGTCCTCTGGATGGGAGATCCTGAGAAGCAGCGCAAGTCGCTGCAGAAGACGTACCTCCAAGACACCGGAGCTGGGGAAGGTCTGTGGCTGTGTGCCGTAGGAAGTCCTATCCCTGGGGAGCGGTAGTTCTGTGGCCGTGCCGGAAGCCGCTCCCCATAAGTCTGCCTGCGCCTGCCCTCTCTCCGGCCCTGCGGGGAGCCGCTGTGGCCGTGTTCAGGCGGCTCCCCATGTTCTTCCTCGCTCTCCCCAGTTCAAAGATGGCGTCCGTGCGCTTATGCGCATGCGCAGGGCCGTCTCTTGGAGATGACGTCGGGGGGGCGGGGCTTCGCCAGTGCAGGACCCAGAAGTAGAGGCCGGAGCGCGTCCTTTAAAATACAAATACGGCGGCAGGTTCAGGCAGCCAGCTGGGGCACAATTTGCATGTGCTGTGTAGCGATCCTGTTTTCAATCATGTCGGAGCCTACAGAGGAACACGCTGAACCCCAGGAACCGTTGAGGCCTGCAAGTCCGGTACTGGTCTGAGGATGGGGAAAAGGAAAAACTTCAATGGGTGAGAACGTTCCTTTTTATTTCTAATGTGGCGTTTCATATGATTGTTTCTTTTTAGATCCCCAAGCCACCTAAAAAGTAGTCTTCCAAGACAAAACACAGGGAATGTGCGGAATGTAAAACGTCCCTATCTGCATCTTATCAGAAGGCGTTATGCTCAGCGTGTATAGATAAACTAGTAGCAGAGCAATCCCAGACCCTTACTAAGTCCATGAAGTCTATTATCAAGGCATCCTTCGAAGCATTCAGTAAAAGCCGTGCCAGGTCCCCAGATAAACCAGGGAGGGATACAGAGTACGACAGTATAGAGTTGGACTCATCCGATGATGGTGGAGAATCTGGACAACTTTTTGCTAGTAATTCCGACTCTTCGGATGAAGATTATTCAGGGAGATCCTTCTTTTTCCCTGAGGATACGCAGCCGTTACTAAAAGCGGTCAGAGCAACCATGCAGTTGGAAGACGTTAAGCAGACCAGATCAGTTGCGGACCAGGCCTTTCAGGCATTAGGCCCTAAAAAACATGCAAGCGATCATTAATAGAGAATGGAAAAGTCCTGATAGGAAATTTTTCTTACCCTCCTCAGTGAAAAGGAAATATCCTTATGAAGAAAAGGTCTCCTCCAGCTGGGATAGGGCCCCTACGGTAGATGCTCCAGTCACTAAGATAGCAAAGAGATCTGCCCTCCCCTTTGATGATCTGGGTTGTCTTTCGGACCCGTTAGATAAGAAAGCAGACATATACCTAAAACGGGCGTGGGAAACTTCCGCTACTTGTCTTAGACCCGCAGTTGCAGCCATTTGGATATCCCGGTCCTTAAGATTGTGGATTGAACAGCTAGAGGCACATCTTAAAGAGAAAAAGCCTAGGGAGGAAATCTTAGCTTCTCTTCCCACCTTTGCTAAAGCGGCGGATTTTTTAACGGATGCGTCTACGGATGTTATGCGCTTTGCCGCCAAATCAGCTATGACGAATGCGGCAAGAAGAGCCATTTGGCTTAGATCATGGAAGGGTGACCAGGGGTCTAAGGCCAGACTCTGTGCCCTTCCGTGTGAGGGCGATAGATTGTTTGGGTCCTCCCTGGATGACATCTTGGAGAAGGCATCCGACAAGAAAAAAGGATTTTCTGTCCATCAGAAGACCCCCTTTTTTCATAAGCCCCAGCAGGGTTTTAGAAAACAGAGGGGTAAGCCATACGATAGGAAGGAAAGGGATAGATTTCAAAGAAAAACTAGCGGCTTCCTTTTTAAATCCCAGGATAGCAAACCAAAGGACAAGCAATGACGCCAGACTCCAGGTTGGGGGAAGACTCTCGGCTTTTTTCTCCCGGCTTGGGCGAACATCACCCAAAACAAGTGGGTTTTGGGAGGGATAGCGGAGGGATTCAGGTTGGAGTTCCGCTCCTATCCCCAAGCTTTTTTCACCCACACTCCAACTCCGAAGGATCCTCTAAAGTCCACAGTTCTGGAGAGAGAGGTTCATTTATTGTTGGACAAAGGGGGTTGTTTGCCAAGTCCCAAAGAAGGAGAGGACAGGGGGTTCTACTCCCCACTCTTTTTAATAAAGAAACCAAATGGTTCCTTTCGGATGATTCTGAACCTAAAACGGCTAAACAAATTCCTGAGATACAAGAAGTTCCGGATGGAAACTATAAAGACGACTTTAGACCTGTTATACCAAGGTTGCTGAATGGCAAGTATAGACTTAGAGGATGCCTATTATCACATCCCAATTCATTCTTCCTCCCAAAAGTATTTAAGAACAGCTGTTCAAGTAAGGGGCCAACTTCTACACCTGCAATACAGGGCACTCCTTTTTGGGGTCTCTCAAGCCCCGAGAATTTTCACCAAGGTCGTGACGGAGATAGTGGCATTCCTTCGATCGTCTGGGATAGTAGTAGTACTCTATCTGGACGATTTTTTGTTCGTAGCCCAAACAAGGGAGCTGTTACAAACAGAGCTCGTCCTGGTGTGCTCTCTGTTGAAGGATCTGGGGTGGAAAATAAATCAGGAGAAGTCTTGTCTAACCCCTTCTCAAATTTGCACCTTTTTAGGAATGCAGCTAGATTCCACGGCTCAGAAGACATTCCTCCCTCAGAAGAAAGTGTCCTCAACAATAGAGCATGTTTGGTTCCTTTTCCGGTCCTTCCGATGTTCCATTAGAGAGGCGATGGCAGTACTGGGGCACTTGACGGCTACAATTCCAGCCGTACCATTTGCACAGATCCACACAAGACCGTTACAGTCGGACATCTTGAAGAATTGGAATGGTCTTCCACAAACACTAGAGGAAAAATGTCATCTCTCCTCCAGGGCAAGGTATTCCCTTCTGTGGTGGACGTCCGAGAAGAACCTCTCGGTAGGAATGCCTTGGTCCTTCATGGAACCCATGCTGATAACGACAGACGCCAGTCCGTGGGGTTGGGGAGCTCATTCAGAGGGAAAATACTGGCAGGGAAGATGGGATTTAAGAACCCGGGACTGCACGTCAAATTACAAGGAGCTCAAGGCAGTAGAAAGAGTACTAAAGGTGGCAGTTCCAGATGTCTCCAACAGAAAGTTGGTCTTTTACTCGGACAATTCAACGACAGTGGCCTATATAAATCATCAGGGCAGAACAAAAGTACCATCCCTAATCTTCCTCTGCCAGGAAATTTTCAAAATAGCAGAAGACAGAAACCTGGTCTTATCCGCAATACATTTGAAAGAGATAGAGAACACGGTGGCCGACTTTCTAAGTCGAGTAGAACTCAGTCAGGCAGAGTGGAGTCTGAACGAGGAGATCTTTTACCAGATTGTAACAAAGTTTGGGACCCCAACTATAGACCTCTTTGCCACCCGGAAAAACAGGAAGACAAAGAGATTCTTCTCCCTAAATTACACAGAGAATCCTACAGCGGTAGACAGTCTGGCTCAGGATTGGAGCCAGGAACTCGGCTATGCCTTCCCACCTATTTCCCTAATTCCGCAGGTTCTGAAGAAAGTGCGGAGGGAGGGACCCACCATAATCATGGTAGCCCCAAAGTGGCCCAAGAGAGTCTGGTACTCCTCCCTCTTAAGTCTAGCCAGAAGCCCTCCCTGGGTGATCCCTCCAAGGGAGGATCTACTCTCCCAGGGGTCCATATGGCATCCCAATCCGGGGATTCTTCAATTGGCAGTATGGAGATTGACAGGGACATCTGGTTGAAGAGGGGGTTTCTAGCAAGGTTGTTTCCACCCTTCTAGGTAGTAAAAAAGCTTCAACAGCCAGGAAGTATAATAGGGTTTGGAATATCTTTTCTTCCTTTCTAGGTTCTAGCCCTGATCCATTTAGTTCTCCTGAAATCCCTAAGATTTTGGACTTTTTACAAGCAGGGTTAGACAAAGGGCTCAAGGCCTCCACCTTAAAAGTCCAGGTGTCGGCCTTGAGCTACTTTTTTTTACTTCCAATTAGCAATCCACCTGTGGGTCAAGCGTTTCCTTTCTGCCGCTGCCAGAATCTGTCCTTCTGTAAGACCTCTTTCCCCTCCTTGGGACCTGAACAGGGTCTTGACGGCCCTAACCGATAGACCCTTTGAGCCCTTATTAGAGGTCCCAATTGACATCTTATCCATTAAAATGGCTTTCCTCCTGGCTATTACCTCTTCTAGGAGGATCTCAGAGATTCAGGCCTTCTCGGCATATCCGCCTTATACTATCATCCAGGATAACCAAATAGTTATCAGGCCCCTGCCTTCTTTCCTTCCCAAGGTTGTCTCTGATTTTCATAGGAGCCAAGACATTGTGTTGCCTTCCTTTTTTCCTAACCCCTCCAATAGCTCGGAAGAAAAGTTTCATTGCCTGGATGTTAAGAGATGCTTGTTAGTCTATTTAGATGTTACGGCTCCTTGGAGAAAGGACGAGAACCTCCTGGTCCAGTTTTTAGGAGGAAATAAGGGGAAAAAAAGCATCCCGCGGGGTTATTGCTAGATGGGTGAAGAAGGCCATAGCTAGGGCTTATATTTCCTTGGGTCTCCCCCCTCCTTCTGGTTTTGGGGCCCATTCTACTAGGGCAGTGTCTACCTCGTGGGCTGAGAAAGCTGATGTATCTTTAGCTCAGATTTGCAGGGCGCTACCTGGAGCTCCCCGCATACCTTTCTCAAACATTACAGATTGCAGCTCCATTCAGATGCTTTTTTGGGGGAAAAAGTCCTTCATAATTTTTTTTTGCTATGGGGCCCAGTCATTTCTAGCTACGCCCCTGAGTAGCATATTACTGTATTTTTGGACTGCATCCGATCCGCATTTTCTGCGGATTGAATGCGGACCCATTCATTTCTAGGAGTCTGGAAACTATGCGGACAACACACAGATGTTAACTGTGTGCTGTCCACACCAATACCAGTCTGCTGTAAGGATATTTTACATAGTACTGATTGTTCCCCCCCCCCCCTTTATTATATTACCTTCTATATTCCTTGTAATGTAAAGAGTTAGGGATCACTAGTCAACATATACAAAGCCATTGTTCTGTGTCAGGTGACCACCAGAACACATTCCATAGTTACCCCACAGGACATACGTATTCCACACTGGACTTCCTTAGGAGGAAGGGGTGAGAGGTTTAAAGGGAGTCTTGTCACCACATTTTGACATTATAGACCCCTTACATAGCTCTGTAGCATAACTGTAGATGATTCAAATGGTACCTTTGTTGTGTTCTTGTGAACTTCACCAGAGGCAAAAACAGATTTTTTTCCGTAACTAAATGAGGGCTCGCAAGTGCCCAAAGGCGGTGTTCACTTCGTTGGAGCCCAGGCTGCTCTGCCTCTTTTGCTTATATCCCTGCCTCAGCCTCTGCCCGCCCTTCTCTTCCCTTGCGCCCTCCTCCATTCCCAGTGAGATCCCGCGCCTGTGCTCTGCCTCACCGGGCTGGGGCATGGCATCACTGTAGCTACTGCGCCTCTGGTCTGCCTCCTTGCCACTGGTTTCACGCCGTTGGCCAGCGCATGCACAGTAGCTACACTAATGCCGTGCCCACAATGGGCATCACAGTTTGCATGCCCTGGCCCAGCAATGGAGAGCGCAGGCACGGGATCTAACTGGGAGAGGAGGAGGACGCAAGGGAAGAGAAGGGAGGGGAGAGGCAGGGATATGAGCAAAAGAGGCAGAGCAGCCTGGGCTCCAATGAAGTGAACGCCGCCCCTTGGCACTTGCGAGCCCCTATTTACATACGAATAAAAGTCAGTTTTTGCCTTGGGTGAACTTCACAAGAACACAAGAAAGGTACCATTTGAATCATCTAGTTATGCTACAGCGCTATGTAAGCGGTCTATAACGTCAAAATGTGGTGACAGACTCCCTTTTAGTACAGAAAAGAAAGAAGAACCATAAATGGATACAACATAGCTTGTACAGATTCATTAAGCGAACAATCAAAATGGGGAAAAGCACAGATAGTACAATAGTGCTGTACCCAAAGATACAAGACATAAAACTCAAAACAAGGAAGAGGACAACTGACAAAACATGAAGGGAGAGGGGCAGATATGAGAAAATAAGAGCAGGAGGGGCAGGGTAGGGGGAGAGACCCTTAGGGGGATGCGATGTATGTATCCCAAGGTAACCATATAGCTTGAAATTGTTCCACAGTTATTAAGGGATGCCATGAGACCGTCCATGGACCTGAATTCACGGACCCTGGCTAGGAGCATGGACTTGGTAGGGGGAGTGGTCAGCTTCCAGGATTTAGCGATCAAGGATTTGGCTGCAGTACATAGTGAGAGGAACAGCTTGGAGGAGTGCTTGTTCAACCTCGGAGGTGGAAAGGATAAGTAAGTAGACCTTCGGGTCTAGCGGTATGGGAAGTGAGCCACATTTCTCACCTCCACCCAAAATGGGGTGATATTGGGGCACGTCCAGTAAATATGGTACAAAGAACCCACATTGTTTAAGCACCGCCAGCAGACAGACGGAATAGTGGGGTTTATGGAATGTAGGAGTATGGTACCAGTGCATTAGCAGTTTATACTGCGTTTCCATATACGTGGTGCAGATAGACGACTGAGCTGCCCTATTCCATACAGTCTGCCAGGCTCCGCGAGAAAGAGGTGATCCCAGGGCAGTAGCCCATTTGTCCATATATGCATGATGTGGGGTCTCACCCTCCGCGGATGTGGCCAGAAGGCGATAAATAATAGAGATAGATCAGATATCTCATCTCAGTGCCTAGTCTACACAGACGCTCAAATGGGGTAGGGAGTGACACCTTAAGCGAACCAAAAGTAGAGCTCACATAGGGGCGAACCTGGAGGTAGTGAAGCCCCTCCGCCACTGGCAGTTTTGATTGGTCCTGGAGCTGCGCAAAATATTTCAGCGTTAGAGTTGAAGCATCCACAATGTCAGCCAGGTGGAAGAGACAGACTACCTTTAAACCTTTGTGCACAAAGACAAAGAACTTAGCTCTGCTGAAATCATCCAGGTAGAATGTTGTAGGTCACTATCTCTCTTGTATTACCATGGGGCGTCAGCCATGTGCTACGTGGGTAGCAGAGCAACAGGAGCTCCCCCATTGTGTTGCAGGTCGTGATTATTCTTTACCTTTACTATTCTGTATGTAATTTGTCAGTTTTACCTTACTAATCACACCTAGTACATTTTTATCACTTAGCCTGTATAAGTCCATTTATTTTCAAATCTACATTAAAACAACCACATATTATAGAATGTCCTATTCTTGTCTATTTTGCGTAACAGCGGGGCACTCAGAAACTGCAGGATGCACAGGGCAGGTATGGTTATGTGCATGAGGCCTTACACTGTGGCTTTTAATGTGAGATCAGAGCACAGGGGCATTGCTGATTCTGATGAGAGATGGCTGCCGCTCAAAGAATCACTGGTGAATTATTAAAGCAGCATCAGGTCAAGGCACAGCCCCTCCTCCAGTTACAATAACCAGAAAGTAAAAGAAACCCTTTACAGGATATGTGGCAATCTGTATTGGAATGTAGGGGGGTGATCTAATTACAATGTACAAGGATATGCATATACAGTACAGAGATTTATTTTTTTTAAGGATTTTTTTTTTTTTATACCAAGGCCTGCAACCATGACAAGAGGGTGTCCTATGTCTAGAAAAATAAAGGAATTATCATCAAGATAGACACATTCTTTCCTGTAATAGCAGTAAGACTATGGAACTCTGCCACAAGATGTTGGGATGGTTGATTCATTGAACAAGTTCAAGGGAGTCCTGAATGTCTTTCTTGAATGTAAAAATATCACAAACAAGACTGTATGTTCTCGGCTCTGGAGATGGAGTTTGATCTAGGAATTTATGGCTTTACTGGGGACTGAGACAGAGTGGGTAGTGCATCTGTTTGTGATTCTTGCTTCCATGTTCTGCACTTGCAAAGCCAGTTCTCATCTCTTCAAAATCAAACAGTAAATGTAGTGGCGGAGACTTACCTTTCCCATTTGGGCTTAGAACCACAACAATGGAAATGGCTGTTCATGCACAATTTTTATTTTATTTTTTAAATAAGGTCCAGCCTCTGTGTAGCCACTACCAGATACATAATTTAGCTAGCTAGACCTGTTTTGATTATTCAGCTCAAGATATATGCGTGAATATTTCTATAATGTATGCGGGTGGGCTATCTTGACTTTCACCCACGATCACAATATGGAAATGTAGGTATATAATTTATGTGTTGAAAAAAAACAACAAAACAAAATTCACCAACTCAAAATATATTATAGAACACTATTAGACATCAGAAAAATCACAATAATAATTAAGTTGAAACAATGCAATACAGGAGAGAAGAAAGGGAGAAGAGAAGTCAGTATTGAGTTGGCATAGGGCAGTGATGGCGAACCTTTTAGAGACAGAGCGCCCAAACTGCAACCCAAAACCCACTTATTTATCGCAAAGTGCCAACACGCCAATTTGACCTGAATACTACAGTCCAATATAGTATATCTTCCATGTATTTAATCACTTAACTATAATAGCCTGCCTACATTCAATGCGTTGCCTGTGCCATTCATAGCATGTTCTGTGCTGATGAATGGCAGGAAAAGTCTAAGATATATTGGTACACCATAGACTTTTTCCAGGGTGCAGGTGCCCATAGAGAGGGCTCTGAGTGACGCCTCTGGCACCCGTACCATAGGTTCGCCACCACTGGTATAGAAGAATACATTCCATAACTTAAAAACCCATGTTGTAAACAAACGCCATGTTTCAGCTTAACACATGTAGGTGCATCTATATTCAGGCTACCATCCATTTAATGGAAATCTTCACCGTTCTGCATATTTATTTTAGTGTTTAAAAATATAATTTAAAAAGTCTGTAGTGTAGACCAAAGGTTGGAAAAACAGCAAGATGACACCTTTATTTTCACAGCAACCTTGAGAAGGCAGGAAGAGAATTAGTCCCCCCCCCCCAAAAAAAAAAGTTATAGGGTTAGCTGGATCCAAGTGTCTCCCCAAACTCCATGTAACAGCGGACTTCAGGTAAACTATAATTTAGAATACTAGGACATTGATGGCAATTTTGACCAGAAGTAACATATTGGTGGCTTTCAAAAGGTAGTGAGGTACTTTCTTTTTACAGCAACCTTGAGAGAGCAGGGAGAGAACCAATTCCAATAAAAAAAATTATAGGATTAGCTGGGTCCAAAGATCTCCTCAGACTCTATGTCTCCATAGACTTCACTTACCTATAATTTGGGAGACTAGGACATTGATGGCAATTCTGACCAGAAGTTACATTTTGGTAGCTTCCAAAAAGTAGTTTGTTCCTTTCTTTTTGCATCAGTCTTGAAGGAGGCAGGGAAATAATCAATTCCCATCAACACAATTATAGTGTTGGTTGGGTATACTCAGAATGTCTTGAACTGTGTACCATGAGATTTGATCTTGTAGTTTGCTTTCACTCATGGATACAAGCCACTGTGGACTTCAGGTAACTATAATTTGGGAGTGTGGGGCATCAATGGTAATTCCATCCAGAAGTGACATGTTGGTGGCTTTTGAAATGTAGTGAGTTCCTTGGTGTCTAACAAGATTTGATTTCTGGTTAAAACATTTGCCACACTCCGGACAGATAAAAGGCCGCTCTCCTGTGTGACTTCTCTGATGAATCTCAAACTGACTTTTACGTGTAAAGCCTCTCCCACATTCCGAGCAAGAATACAGCTTCTCTCCTGTGTGAATTCTCTGGTGTACAACAAGATCTGATCGATGGATAAAACGCTTTCCACATTCTGGACAGGCATATGGTTTCTCCCCCAAATGAATCCTCTGATGTCTTACAAGATCTGACTTCTGAATAAAACATTTCCCACATTCCAAACACGGAAAAGGCCTCTCCCCTGTGTGAGTTCTCTGATGGTCAACTAGACTTGATTTATGAGTAAAACTTTTTCCACATACTGAGCAAGAAAACGGCTTCTCACCAGAGTGACTTCTCTGATGTCTCTCAAGACGATCTTTGAGTGTAAAACATTTCCCGCATTCGAGACATGAAAAGGGCCTGTCCCCTGTGTGAATTCTCTGATGTTTTAGAAGGCCTGCTTTCTGGGTAAAGCATTTCCCGCACTGTAGACATAAAAATGGTTTCTCTTCTTTATCATCTTTCTGTTCTATGCTAATATAATCTGCACAAATACATTTACATTCCCCGCATTCTAGACATGAAAACCTTTTTCTCTTTCCTTCATGAACTTTCTGATGTGCAATAAGGCCTGACTTCTGGGTAAAACTTTTTTCACATTCCGCACATGAATACGGCTTCTCCCCTGTGTGGATTCTCTGATGTGCAACAAGAACAGATTTCTTAGTAAAACTTTTCCCACATTCCATACATGGAAATGGCCTCTCCCCTGTGTGAGTTCTCTGGTGGTCAACAAGAACAGACTTCTTCTTAAAACACTTGCCACATTCAGAACATATATATGAACTGCGTCCTGTGTGAGATCTCTGATGTTTAAGTAACATTGAATTTTTGGTAAAACATTTCCCACACTCTAAACACAGCAACGGCTTCTGCTCAGTGTGAATTCTCATATGTTTAACTAGAACAGACTTCTTGCTAAAAGGTTTCCCACATTCAGAACATGAGTATGGCTTCTCCCCCATATGAAACTTCAGATGTTCTATAAGATAAGATTTCTGAGAAAATGATTTGCCGCACTCAACACAGGAAAATGGTCTATCTTCGTTGTGAATTTTCTGATGTTTAAAAAGATTTTCTCTATGCATAAATCGCTTCCCACATTCAGGACAAGAATAAGGTTTCTCCCCAGTGTGAAATCGCTGATGTTCTATGAGACGGAATTTGAATGTAAAAGATTTACCACAATCGCCACAGAAAAACGGCCTTGTGTGACTTCTCTTATGTCTGAGAAGATTTGCCTTCTTTCCAAAATGTCTCCCGCATTCAGAACATGGAAATATTTTAAACACTCTGTGACCTATGTTTTGTGTAAAAACATGTGATTTCCCAGGGCGTTCCACAGGATACAAGGGATCTGAGAACGGGTCTGGAAGTATATTCGGCGTTAATGGGTCTTCATATGAAAAATTTTGGTTGAAGTTATCTTCTGCTTCAGAACATGGAGGTAAAAGATTTTGTCCATCCAAGCTATGGCAACCTGATGGAATTAAAGACATTAATACTTAGAAAAATTTATAACATTAAAACATACTATGGAGCAACTGTAGAAATACACATTACTTTCTTAATTAAAAAAAAAAAAAAAAGTCATCATTCCAGTTACAAGTCCCAAAAAGAATGGATCCCCTCATTTCAACCTAGTGTGTTTAGCCATGATCCAATCAGTGCGGATAGTGTCAGAATGTGTAGGGACACATTCTATTGACGAGAAGAAAGGCAACTACCAGTTGTCAACTTAATTATGTATTTAATAAGGAATAACAGAGTGTGGCACAATTTAGAGTTATAGGAAAAAAACAGACAGAAGGTGTTAATACAATGCTCGCTGCTGCAATGTTGTCGGCGAGCAGGTACACTGTAAAGAGAATACAGCGCTTGTACGACTGCTGCGCTCTCTTCATACAGCTGATCAGCGAAGGTGCCGGCAGTCGGGCCCCTGCCAATTTGACATTGATGACCTATCCTAAGGACAGGTTATCAATATGGGAAACGCAGAGAACAGCATTAAAGGTAAAGTATTTATAGACATGTCAGGAGATCTGACAGGTCCTATCAGGAGTTTTACTTTTTCAAATATGGAATTTTCCATAAAAATAAATGGTTGAAGTGTTACAGAGAATCTCTACTATAATGAGAAGAAACAAGACATGTGCGAAGAAAACATGAAAGCGTGTGGAGGATATTTAAAGGGCTTGTCAGTGTTGTCCGTAAAATTTAAAAAATGTTAGACAAGACCTCTAATAGCTAAATTTAAAAAATGATGTTATTTTTACGACATTCTTCAGCGTTGGTCTGGTCCTCCTGCTGCTGCTTGTTGTTCACAAACTGCAGCAGTGACATGCCGGTATACGGCATGTGATCCCTGCAGCCAATCACTATTCTCAGTGTTAGTGATTGGCTGCAGCAGTCACGTATACCGGAACGTCACTGCTGCAGTTTGCGAACAAGCAGCGTCAGGAGGACCAGACCAGCGCTGGAGAATGGGGTGACTATAAAAAAAAATAAAAAAATAAAATAAAAAATGGGAGGGCTTGTCTGAGATTTTTAATTATCTTGGACAACCCCTTTAAGGGCTCATGTACACGACCGTATGTATTTTGCGGTCCGCAAAAAAAGACTGATTACATTCATGTGACGTCCGTGTTGCATCCTTTTTTTTTTTTTTTTTTGCTGGTACATTGTAATAATGTCTGTCCTTGTCCGCAAAACGGGTAAGAATAGAACAGGTTCTATTTATTTTTGGTGGAACGGACATGTGGACACGGAATGCACACGGATCACTTCCGGGTTTTTTCAAGCCCTACTGAAATGGTTACGCATATGGAGCTGTAAAAAAAAAAAACAAAAAAAAAAAAAAAACACAGAACGGAAACAGAAGAATAATACGTTGGTGTACATGAGCCCTATCCCGATATCAGTGGTGGACAACTGGTGGTCTCAACTGTGTTGGAATTGATACACTGAATGTAATGTATATAATGCATGGTCACTGAACTGGAAGCAAGGGTTCTCATCTGGGTTGTACACCACAACTGACATATACTGTGATGTGTAACGATGTAGTTATTGTACAAGGAGACATCTGTACAAAGTGTTTTTTACTGACCTTGACCAATATCTACAGGAATTTCTTCCTCTTTACATTGATGCCTGTTCATTACACACATCTCATCTTCATCTACAACTTCAACTTTAATATCAATGAGATCTTCTACCTGAATAAAAATGTGAACAAATTATTTAACAGACAGAAGCTTAAAAACCTTTCACCGATTATGACACTGTGAACTAAGTATACAGACATGGAGAGCGGCGCCGCTCCGTTCTCCCGCTATTCCCTCCGGTATCTTCGGTCACTAAGTTATAGTAGGCGGAGATTTCAGTCACTAAGTTATGGTAGGCGGAGTCTGCTCTTGTTCTGTTGTAGCGCTGGACAATCGCATCGCAGAGCTCACAGCCTGGGAGAAAATAACCTCCCAGACTGTGAGCTCTGCACTGCGATAGGCCAGAGCTACAGCAGAACAAGTGCAGACTTAGTGACCGAAGATACCGGAGGGCATAGCGGGAGAACGGAGCGGCGCCCAGGGATAACAGTAAGTGCAGTGAGATCCCCGGGTGCCGCTCTCCATGTCTGTATACTTAGTTCACAATGTCAGGATCGGTGAAAGGTCCTCTTTAAGAAAAAGAAGGAAAAGTAACCTAACTGCACCTCCCTTATTAAAGGAAATTAAGGTACCTTGCAGACGAGCGTGTGCGAATTAGGTCCAGATGCATTTAGTGAAAAATTTGCGATTTCGCAAGCAAGTTCATTCAGTTTTGCCTGCAATGCGATTTGATGCATTTTGCACACGCGTGATAAAAAAACTGAAAGTATACAAACAACATCTCTTAGCAACCATCCGTGAAAAACACATCTCATCCGCACTTGCTTGCGGATGCGATTTTCACGCAGCCCTATTCACTTCTATGGAGTCAGCGTTGCGTGAATAACGCAGAATGTAGAACATGCTGCGATTTTCACGCAACGCACAAGTTATGCGTGCAAACCAACGCTCATGTACACAGACCCATTGAAATGAATGGGTCCGGATTCAGTGCAGGCGCAATGCGTTCGCATCACGCATTGCGCCCGCGCGGAAAACTCGCTCGTATGAAAGGGGCCTAAGTTTTGATAAAACAAACAGAATAAACAAATGGTCCATAGAGCTCATCTGGTGAACACATAAAATAGGTCTACTTTGATGGCAAAAAGATCTCAGCCACAATTACCTGATGATCTGGTGAGACAATGTGATTTTCGTCTGGACTATCCAGGCTATACGGAGGAGTCTTACATCCTTCTGTTGAATTTCCCTTACTGGAGACATCTGTAAAAACACAAAAACACGGTATGTATCTTTGTGACCCTCAAAACTGCTCTTTCCTTCACAATCAGTGACCCCCCTTACACGGTTGGTCAGCCATGATATACGTCTCCTCTTCTTCCTCATCTACACTTTCAACTTTCATATCAAGATCTTCACTCTAGACAGACAAGATAAAAATAAATCATTCAATCAAATAACTTTGGTCTAATGACTTAATACTAACAATATTATTTATATTAGTTGAGACCTCAGATCCATCTGCTTGATCTGGCGAGACATTACAATTTTCTTCTGGACACTGCTGCGAACTGAGAGGACTAGAACATTTCTCTGCTGGATTTACCTTACTGGATTCATCTGTAGGACACACATACACAGTAACTAAAAACATTATATATTTATGTGATATATCACAAGGGTATCCAGGCGACCCTTAAAACCACTCCTATACCATCAAAGTCTCCTCTTACCCTGTGATGCGAGAGACTGTTGGTCCTCCATCATGACGTCCGTGTACAGATCCTTGTGTCCTTCTAAATACTCCCACTCCTCCATGGAGAAATAGACAGAGACATCCTGACACCTTATAGGAACCTGACACACACAATGATACAGACACATCATTCCTTGTGTTACTATAAAAATGTCCCAGCATTGCCAGCAGTGCTCACCTCTCCAGTCAGCAGCTCAATGATCTTGTTGGTGATATCTTGGATCTTCTGCTCGCTGGTCCTCTCAGGCATCAATGAGTGAGCTGGAGGGTCGGCGATGGAGTTCTGGGTCCTGCTCCAGGCTCCTAACACTCGAGGGCGACTGCTAGGAGTCATACACTTGCCTAATGTCCTTCTCTCTACAGTGTAATCCTATTTGTAAAGAAAGCAGTAATGAATAGCGCTATACAAGTTTCCATCACCTCTGTGGTAACGTCCCTGTTTTATTGACAGAGATCAGAGTAATGTCATGTGACAGAATTCCCAGAATGCCGCACCTCACCAGTAAGGAGGTAGATGATCTCCAAGGTGAGGTTTAATATGCTTTCAGACAGCATGTTCCCGTGCCTGTCTGTCCTCAGGGGATCGTTCAGGAAAAGGACTATTCTCTTGTGGAGAAGACAAGACTTCTGCTGTGAGGGCCCTGCAGTATGGGAACCTGATAAGGGAAAAAAAATATATTTTAAAATCACAGTGGGAAAGACCCCATCATGCCACTTTAAAGAGAACCTGTCATCAACTTAATGCTGAACTCATGGAGGACAGCATAGTGACAGACGAGATGATTTCAGCGGTTTGTCACTCATGAACTAAAAGTGGTGGCCGAGAACCAGCATCATAATCATTGCAGCCCAGGCCTTGAAAAGAGTCAAATCTACCTGAGAAGAGTCCTGGTTATTCATAAGCTCCTGGTCTCCTGTTCTCTTCTAGGGAGAAAAGTAAGGAGAATACTGTCAATCAGCAGCAATTGGGCAGCAGAACGGAAGCTTATAAATAATCGACTCTTCTCAGCTAGATTGGACTCCTTTCAAGGCCTGGGCTGCAATAATTATGATGCCGGTTATCAGCAACCACTTACTTTTAGCTTATGATCTACCGCTGAAATCAGCTCGTCTGTCACTACTTAATGCGGCTCTAAGTTGATCACAGGTTCTCTTTAAGGAAATACTAAGAAGTCATATTTCTTAGCTTCCTACATGCCCTGAAGCATAACCCATGAACATGAGGTCTCACAGGGAGAAATTGTCACCCACACAGAGGCTGAGGTAGCATCCAATGTGCTGCACACACAGCTCACAACAGCTATTATGAAAGAGCATGGCGGCCGTGTAGTCCCCTTCTGCACAAGAGCATCAACCTGTGCTTGCTGGGTGTGTATGCTAGCACTGAGTTACCTCCGTGATCTACGTATAGTCACACTAGTAATCAAATACTGTAATAACACATCTCAGGTATGAATTGAGGGCTGTATCAGAGTCGAGGAGAAAGCAATCTATAAATGTGATTGCATATGGATCTTAAAGTGGTTATGCCATTATTGGTGTAAAAAGAGAAAAATCTGACATATAGTGCACATCAATCTCTCTCTAACAGAAGCAACCCTAAACCGCACATGGATCCAGAGACTCCCCATTTATTGCTCTGCTAGATTTATATCAGGGGAGAGTCCTTTCCGCTGTAGCTCTTTCCCTGTAACTGCCACAGCTTCTAACCGAGCATATGGCTGATGGCAGTGGAAGATTTTAACTGAGCATGTGCGATCAACTCAGAGAGGTGGAAATAAGGGAAAGAGAAAACAGCAGGTGGCGCTATACAGATACATTTTATTGAATAGCTCAGAGGCTATGCTACATTTTTAATTGCATGCAATTACATAAAGTATCCAGATACAGGTGCTGGTTTCAACAACGTAGATTTTTTTGTGGCACAGCCCCTTTAGGTGCCAATTTGAAGAAGGTCAGGAGAAAACATAGGTAATGTGGGTGAGGTTATGGAGTCTTCAGAGGAGGCAGGTGACTTCAATACTCGGTAAGTAATAAGAGCAACCTGTATCTACAGACCATGGCAGCTTGAGAATTGGGGGTCATTCAGACGGCCGTATGAATGAGTCCGCATCCATTCGGCAATTTTGCAGAATGGGTGCGGACCCATTCATTACAAAGGGGCTGCAAGAGATGTGGACAGCACACTGTGCGCTACTACGACACTACGGTCGTGTGAATGCGCCCGTATACTAGGCAAAGGAGGCTATAAAATGGAACAAATATAAAATCCTGTATATAGAGACTAGATCTCTATTACATAAACTGCAGTTCACCTCACTGCCCTCTGATTAGCACTATTGTGAAGCTTATGCTCTAGGAAGATGCCAACAGAACAAGCACATTGCTCATGTTACCAAATGACTGTAGACACCTAGGAGCAAATCAAGTAAAAATCTCTCAATACAGAAAAATCATTAAAAAAATAGATATGAAAAGGTCTTCGTGTTTATACAGTAGCAATAACATGTAGCCAGGGATTTAAAGTGGTTCGTCAAGACTTAAATAGTAATGGCCTTTTCTCAGGATAGGTCATCAATAGACAAATATCCAATAGGTGGTCGATCAACTGTTTGAAGGGGCCACATGACCTGTGTGAACGCTCTGGCCTCTTCCTTGACCAGTGATGTCACATCCATGTCCAAGCTCAGCCCCTAGAGAATGTATTGGTATACTGTGGCCCCTTCAAACAGCTTATTGGTAGAGGTCTTTACCCGGGACCCTTACCAATCTCATGCTGATCATCTATCCTGAGGACAATTAATATTGAGTTCCTAGAAACCCCTTTAGTACTGCTTCAAGAAGAATGACTTATGTTCTTGTTCATCTGATAGCAACCAATGAGATGATCAGAGAAGAAGAACAGTTGAGTAGAAGGGGATGGCAGCTCCTGTCACCCACAGATTCTCAAAAGTTTGTATTGAGAAGATGGTGGAGAATAAGAGATTGTTGTAAAAGCTGAACTGAGAATATTGTGATTATGCTCTGTCTAGAGGTTTCCGCTTACCTGGGCTGATATCTTCAGGAATTTCCTTTTCCGTACAATGGAGATCAGTCATAACACAGGCCTCCTCTTTATCAAGCAAGCCTTTTCCCTGATTTTTATATGGATGAATTAATACAGAGGATATCAGGAGAATGAAGATTTTAAGAGACAAGAATACAATTTCAATAATTCATACATATATTAGGTAATGTGTACAGACCTTAAAGTGCAATTTAATGACCACCAAGTCTCTTTGAGACCACTGACTAAATTGCAGTGAAAATGGTCTGAGGGATGGTCATCTCAAATAAGAGGCCAATATATAAGAAAGAGAACATCTGTCCAAAAAATATCGTCTTCATGGGGGGGTCTTCTCAGAAAGTTTTTTTGATAGGTTGTACCTTATATGGGTATGGTTAGGTGAGGTTCGAGGGTAGGTAGGTTAGTTTTCTATCTACCTGTTTATCCACTAGAGCATTATGCTTTTCCTCTGGGAAACCCTGGACACACATAGGACTGGGACATCTCTCTGGTGAATTTTTCGTACAACATTCATCTGCAGGAAATACAAAATGACTGAATACATTGTGTACAAATGATAATCAGATGATGGCGGTATCTAGGAGACCACCACAACTGTTCTCTACCATCAATGACAATCTCCTTTTACCCGGTGATGTGAGAGGGTGGTGGTCCTCCATCATGATGTTCTTGTAGAGATCCTCGTGTTCTTCTAAATACTCCCACTCTTCCATGGAGAAATGGACAGAGACATCCTGACACCTTATAGGAACCTGACACACACAATCATAAACAATCAGACACATTATCCCTGAGGTAACTATATAATGTCCTAGCATTCCCAGCAGCACTCACCTCTCCTGTCAGCAGCTCAATGATCTTGTTGGCGAGTTCTATGATCTTCTGCTCATTGTTTTTCTTATGTATCAGTGAGTCAGGTGGAGGCTCCATGGTGGGGCTTCTGCAGCATCCACCTGATACGCAGAGGCATCTTCTGGGGGCCACACATTTTTCTGATGTTTTCTTCACTACCATGTAATCCTGTGTATGGAGAGACCCTGATAAATATCACTATGTACATTCACAGAACACCTTGCCAGTCATGTCCCTCTATTATTAAAACAAAGAAAAGTGACCAAGTAACAATTCCCCAGATACCTCACCTTTCCAAGCAGTAGGTAGACAATCTCTAGGGTAAGGTTAAATATACTGTCGGTCATCTTGGCTGTGGACTTGTCTTTACTTAGTGGATCGGGCATTGAGTTGGCCACTGCCTTTTGAGGGAGACTATGAATCTTTGTTACACATTGTCCCGTGCTGGAGGAACATGAAAGCAAATTCATAAATTTAGAATTGTAAAGGAATTTGGCCACGTTAGGAGCTTCTTACAAACACTGTAATATGGGCAGAAGTGGTTTATTAAAGAAAGCTTTACAGTATGATAGTACCACACCGTACCAGGCCATTGCCCTAGCAGTTATATAAGAACCCAGCTGCTGACAGTCACACAACTACAAACCAGTGACTTTCCAAATATACATTAGAAAAAGTGAAGGACAGAGAGAAGGCAGTATGGCTACATGATCAGGCTCCACAAGGTAGTCTGTTACCATGAAGAAACACAGCTCTGCATAGGAAATAAAGACACAAAACTATAGGACAGTTTATATAAAGTTGTCCACTTATTGTGAGAAATGTGATGGGAACATCATCATGAGCAGCTTTTTATTATAAGGTTATTAGAAGATAAACGCTGCCCCCTTGTAACTCCAGCCTTTTCCACTGTACTCTCGTCTAGATGGAGAGGCATGTGACCAGGGACGTCCATCAGCCTCCTTTGAGAGAAAAACAAAAACCTGTATGGAACACTAGCGCATATGCAGTGTTTTTCCTACAGAGAAGGATGATGGATATGTCTGGTCACATGCCTCTCTATCAGCGCCCATGATCAGCGCAGGAGCTCTGTACTAACAAGTGGGTGGAGCTTAACCAAGGAAGAAATGGCCGCTCATCTTCTAATCACACTTTATTGGTAAATTGCACACATGTTCCCAACACGTGTCCTCTTTAATGAGAAAGAGTTGTCCGAATTTTTTTTTTTCGAAATCCGGAAATATTTTCCAATAAAAAAATAAAATTAAATTAATAATAATAATAATAATAATAATAATAATAAAAAAAATACTACTTCAATCTCTAGACCTCTGAGGTCAGCGACTTGCTGCAGATAGCGGTTACACCACACATGATGACCTGCATGGTAGTATACAAAGACTTCAGATTGGCAGCCTGTGACCCATAAGGGATTTAAAGGAAATGTGTCGCCAAAAATGTTATCTGCCAGTTAAAACCAGATAGTAACCCATCTTCTTTTTTCTAATACGATTTTATTTTCTGATTAGATTTTTTTATTCTATTTCCTGAACATTTTTATGGGGGCGGCCATCTACCCTGAACTGTTCTTAACAGCATAAAAAAAATATTGCTTTACGGCAACCCCATGGGCCATAGACACAAGGAGGGAGACCTCATTGACTTCTATGGGAGAGTTTTCTGGGCATGCTCTGTGACCTGTGCAGAGGTCAGGAGGGAGCAGATAAGCCCTGACAATATTGTGAATGGTGGATCCTTTCTTATCTGTACACAGAGGTGATATCTCCTTATTACAGGCAGGATTAGAATGATATATAACTGCAGTAAAGAGATCTGTACAGACCAAGAAGTGGCGCCCATTATTAGGCTAAAGGTGCATTTCGGCCCAAGAATCTGGCAGATCATCGGGAATGACTGTTCCCGACTGTGGCGGAACCCACCTCACCACTGGGCCTTGGAGAGGCCAGGCTGCCCGCCTCCTACCTGCTGACTATGGCCCCTAGTAAATTTGTACGTTTAAATGCAATTTGGGCCATCCGTGGACATATTATGACTTTTGGGAACAATGCCCTTTTAGGACTGTGTAGCGGATTGCATTCGGGCTGTCTTAGATATTGTCTATGTTATTATGGGTTCGGTTGAATTGTATTGCTATGTGTTGTGGACTGTATGTATCTTACTGTGGTGTTTGCTATGTGGGAGGCATTGCTATTCTGTGCCTCTTCTCCTCCCCCTTTTTCCTCCTGTCCCATTGTTCCCCCAGCAAGTTGTTGTCTCAGGGACACTAGGAGACCAGTTTGAACCAGCTGCTCTGTCCCCCCCCCCCCCCCTCAAATCTCCCATCAGCCCTTGCTATTGTCGGGCCCCACCCTTCCTTGTACCATAGCCCTCCATGTGCCCTATTGTATGGAAATGAGGCTGTTGAGGGGGGGGGTTAAAGTAGGTGTGCTATGTCTAAATAAAGTCAGTTCCTGTTTTAACCCTCAAGGTGAAGTGTCGTCTCATTCTTGGGGGAGGATTTATTGCCTGCTGTCCCAGTTTGACTGCTAGGAGTGTAAACCTATTTGTATGGTTTCCTATTGAACTGTCTACAGCATTCATATGCTTGAAGAGGATTTATATGCTGCTTCGGTTCGGTGATTGTGGTGTCTGCCAGAGTGCTTGGAAACCTCAGGAAAACGCTAGGAGCATCCGTCAACGGAGGTACTCAGTCGGGGTGCCAGGTGATCCGTTACACCGACAATCTGCCAGTGTAAATGTTCCGTTGTTTACCCGATGCGCAGACCTTTAAAAATGCAAAAAAAATAAATTGGATCCGTTTTTCCAGATGACACCAAAGAGATGGATCCGGTGTTTCAATGCATTTGTTAGACGGATCCGTATCCGGATCAGTCTACAAATGCTATCCGTTTGCAAATGGATTTCCGGATCCGGCAGGCAGTTCCGGCAACGGAACTTCCTGATGGATCTTCACAACGCAAGTGTGAAAGTACCCTTAACAATAGGTCATTTTCTGATGACACATTCTCTTTAAGGAGTGGGTTTTTTCTTTTCATTTTAAAGGATTCCCAACACTTAAAACAAACAAAACAAAAAAAACACTCCAAGGCAAACTCTTTTACAGCTATTTTCGAAGCAACCTCTTTTTTCACATGACTGTCAGACATTCCCTAATCACAGCATTACCATTCACCATCACATCAGCCCCCTGGCATTTTACAAGAACCATGACTTCTTATTGGTGCCATTCTGAGAAATGAAGAGATTTTACTAGTGCCATATCTTGGGTTACGGCTCTTAATTACAAAGAACAATCAAGTCATCTTCAGGATCAAAAATTCAGAAAAATCTATTCTCACCCCTCAGAGGTATAGAGGCTTCTTGGGAGTCATTTCTCAATACCGGCCAAACCCTTTTAACCCTTAGGCCCATTTCCCATGGGCGAGAATTCCACGCGGGTGCAATGCGTGAGGTGAACGCATTGCACTCGCACTGAATCCGGACCCATTCACTTTAATAGGGCTGTTCACGTGAGCGGTTCCAGTCTAAAGCGGTCAGGTTTCCTATACATGACACCAAAGCAGACAAAGGTAACAGTGGCTGGATATAAATGGCAGGAGACGTTTTGGGCACTGCGACTCAAAATATCCTCCTGCTAAGCACCTGGAAATGGTCCAGCTAGAGAAAAGGGTTTGTAATCAAGATGCCACTGATGCCTGGCTGGTGGACAACACAACTGTGGGAGTTGCCCATGCTTGTCAGCGAATCAAATGATCCTCTCCACTTGTGGTCTGTCTGGGCCATCCAGAGTCTGTTTGGTGTTTGAGTGCCCTCACATAACCACTGTGCCCAACACCTCCTTATAGCTAGTTCAGTATGGCCTAGATGGCAGGCAATTTGTCAAAAAGACCAACCTGCTTCTCTCAATGTCTGTGTGTCATAGAGGCATGTCTAACAGTCAATGATCTCTCACCAAAAGAAGCCTCTGAGAGCCTTTTTATAGGGCAGCAGGGAGAGCACTATTACATCTTCGCGTGGCAAGGCCGAGTACCTAATCTTTCTGCCCGAGACATAGCTGCATGCTGAGTTTTGCACCAATCGACATTTCTATGCGAGACAGGTGCATTTATTTTTTTGGTAAGGAGTGTAATATTTAGAATATAGGAGAGCTAGAAAGGGCTCAGAGACGGGCAGATTATTAAGAGAGATCATTAGCTATAACGAGCTTGTTCAGCTTGAAAAAGAAAGATGCGTTTGAGGTGATGTACAGCGAACATGGCTTTACAATGGACCAGGTGACATCATCACGTGTGGAGGAAAGCGCGTCAGTAGAAATGTACCGACTCCACCTTACAGATGCATCATCTGTTATTATCTGGTAGAGCGCTACTTCTCTGCCCTCACAATAATTAGATCCGATTTGAGGACATCTATGGAGGAAGATCTGACTGAGGACAAATTCCTAGATTTCTTACTTATTACATGTATAGCAGTGTTTACTTACAGGAATTAAGAAAATGTATTCCAATAAATATGGTTTAAAGGGGTCATTCAACCCCTATGCTGCCACCCAGAATACACCTCATACAGGTTATACTTACCCGCGTTGCACCCGATGCCCGCACAGCAGCCGCTGCATCTCCAATAGCTGGCCTTGATGGATTCGAGCCTCCCTAGCGTCACCAGCAGTGCTAGGACGGCTCGCAAAGTAGCGCCACTTAGTATCGGAAAATAGCAAATCCTGGTATCGGATCGATCCGGGTGTAAAAGTATTAATTGGGTATCGAAAGTTTGATTCCCGATGCAACCCTAGTTCAGAGAAGGAAATGGAATACAGTACCCAGAAAGATAAAATTTAGGGTTATTCACTTTAGAAAAAAAGATTACTTTTAGCGGTCACTAAAGCAGTAAGGATGTTGTCACACACAGCTTTTTCTGCCAATCTTTGATGCAAGTTTTTGACTAAGGGTCCATTCACACATCCGCAAAACACGGACCGCACTATAATAGAAATGCCTTTTCTTGTCCGTGGCTGCGGACAAGAATAGGACATGTTCTATCTTTTTGCGGGGCCGCGGAACGGAAGTGCGGATGCGGAAAGCACATGGTGTGCTGTTCACATCTTTTGCGGCCCCATTGAAAATTAATGGGTCAGCACCCTTTTGACGAAATTGCGAACAGAGGTCGGATCCATTATGCGGACATGTGAATGGACCCTAAGGCTACAGCTACACCGCGGCTTCCTGTCCCATTTTTTAGAATGATAGTCAATGGTGTCGCACTGCGGCATGCTGCGACACGACAGTTGCAAAAATTAATTCAAGTTTGTTTTCTGGGCGGCTGTCTCGTCGCAGTCACAGCGCAGCACCATTGATTATCATTACAAAAATGTTGTGCAGTGTAGTTGTTCCCTCATTGTCAGAAGTGGATCCAGCAGGAAGCAGACGTACGCTTAGTCCCTTCCAAGCAGATGCTGGCTTTGGTTCAAAAACTGCTCAGGTGTTATCAACTCTGCTTGCTGACAAAAGGTCTTGGAGACCTGCATAGCAGAGGGAGGAGCTTGTAAACTGGGTGGGCGGGGAGCACCAGCATATGGCTAAGTAAACAAACACGCCCCTAGAGTCCAGAACATCGACACACCACAGAAGGTGGCTAAAAAGGGATCAAAATACAGCGCTGAGGGAGAGACATGGAAAACGCCTTGGAACAGAACCTGCACATCCCAATTCTCACTAGGTCAGTACCAGCCACACAGAACATACTGTGTACCCATAGGCGGTTTTTTTCCGGTATTAAACTTAAAAGCTGTTGTGAAAGTAGCCTAACCCATTTTATATTCTTTCAGCCGATTTTCACGGTGGATATTAAATTTTTGCAGTAGGGCGGGGTGAAATTCACTGAAAGGGGCGCAGTAAAATCTGCACATGGATTTCGCTGTAGATTTGCCGCAGATTTCACCTCCTGCATTGCTCGGGGTGAAATCTGTGGCAGAAATCCACAACATAAATTGACATAATAATAATAATAAAAAAAGTAAGATCTCATCCTCTAAGGAATCTTAGGTTTATCAGCTGTCTTAAAGCGATTCTGCAAAAATTGGGCAAAACACATTTTGATCCCAAAGTGTGAAACGCACCTAGGACCACAGCCACACGGTGCACAGTATTTATTCAATCGTCATTGGTGGTTTTGCGGGTCACCATGCGGCCATTGACAATACGCAGTGGCCTGGACAGCTGCACTCAGTCATAACCATGTGACGGTACCCTAACTTGCATGTCAGCGCGGTTTTCAGCCACAGACATTTATAGGATATCTTCAAGACATCCCACCTCAGGGATCGGCAGGACCTCAACCCTCGTCCTGCCGGAGGTGGAGAATGAAGGGAGATATGGCTGCGGCTCTCTCCATCCATTTCCTACAGGAAACCGCAATGGGATGAAACACCCCTTTAATGCCCACAGCAGCAGAGGGCAGGCTGGTGGGTACAGCACCTGTAACAGCCCCCCTGTTATCCTCTGGGACCAGGGGCTGAGGTGAGACATCACAAGCTCAGCACAGGGCTCCACAGACACAGGAAACATACATTGTCAGTGGACCATTCCACTCCAAGGGATGAGCCAAACCATTTAGAGGGGAGGACACGAGCAACACAGGACAGAGAGGGAAGTTATGGAGATACATACCCGGAGCTCCCCCTCATCTCTTCACTGGGACTACCCGGAACTGAACCCGGAAATCTGGGTAACGGCAAAAGGATGTTGGTGACGTCACGACCATGAGATCCGTCAAGGGGAGGGATTCAGCAGCAGACCCGATAATGGGACTGTAGCTTGTCTAAACATAATAGTTACATGGCCACGACCAAACGACGACGCGCCAATAGACGAAATTCCCTCAGAGCGATAACCTATGTAGAGTCAGCTATTTCCCATGCCTGGTAAGGACCAGGTCCATACCGTGCATGGAATGTAATTCCTAGCCTTGCGTTCCAAGCTTCTCCTTCAGCTCAACAACGTGACGTGCCACGTCAGCGGGTTGATGGGAATTGTAGTTCAGAGCGTCTGCTCAGTGCCGCATTCTGTAAACGTTTGGACTTCATCTCCCGGCATGCATAGCTACACCGACAATCCACCTATGAGCAATGCTCGCTTTCTCCCCACCGGAACATGGTGTTTCAGTGCATGGCGGGAGTTGTAGTCCCTCTGTGCATCCTAATAATAGGATTGGAGAAGCCTCGTAGACGGACTGAAATATGTGGGATATCTGCCGAGCTATGCGTGGAAAGGGATAAGGGTCTGGAAATGCAGCTGTTAGTGCAGGGACGCAGTGCCAGTCCTGAAGAAGGTTCGGTATTCCTCTCTTATTTCGTCTAGCTAAACAGTGACAGCCGGTTATCCTCCGTTATATGAGCCAAGTTACCCGTAGAGCTGCGGTCACCAGATTTTTGTGGCCCATATGTGACCGGTTTTATTAACCCTTAGGATACCAAAGGATTTTTCGTTTTTCTTCCCTATCTTCCTTGAGCCATAACTTTTTTCTTTTTCTGTTCACATATCCTTAATAAGGGCTTGTTTTTTGCGGGACAAGTTGTACTTTCTAATGCCACCATTTAGGGTACACGCACACGTTCAGGATTCACGCGCGGAGAATCCGCACTGAAATCCGCAGGTGTTCGCAGGCAAATCTGTGCCGTCAATCCGCATCAATTTGTACAGATTTTCCTAAGTGAATGAAGAAAATCCGGTCAGGAAAAATAAAATAAATTGACATGCTGCGGATTTTAAAATCCGCATCGCAGGTCAAAATCCGTGTGGAAAAAATCTGCATCGTGTGCATTGAGAATTTCAAATTCTCATAGAATACAATGTACATGACCTACGGTGCTGATTTTCAGCACGCAAATCCGCACACAATCCTGATCGTGTACATTTAGCCTTAATGTGGCATACAACGTAGTGGGAAGTGGGGGAAAAAACTCAAAATGGGATGGAATTGGAAACAAAAATGCAATTCCTTCACAGTTTTACGGGTTTTGTCCCTACAGTGTTCCCTTTGCTGCCAAACTGACATGTGTCCTTCCTTCTCTGGGTCAGTATGATTACAATGATACCACATATGTATAGGTTTGTGAAGGTTCTCATTTATCCAGGTCATGGTATATCTGTAAAGAATAAATCAAGGCAACTGGACGTACTGTGGATTTCTTGAAAACGTTTCACTCGTTCTTCCAATGAGCTTTCTCAATTCTGAGTGATTGTACAAAAATTGTTGTATCAGTAGTTTTCACGGGCTTCTAGACTTCAATGGGCGTTTAGTCCACAGCATGGACCAAATTAGCGCATATTTCTGTTGTTTTCCCACTGACCTACAGTCAGTCACTGATGAAACTAGTAATCACACCAATCATACACTATTGGGAAAATGAAAAAAGGAAAAACTAGGAGTTAATGTATCACCAATTTTTTTTTTCTGCCAGTTAAAACCAGATAGCAACAAATTACCTTTTTTCTAATATGCTTTTATCTTCTGACTGCAGAATTTTTTATTCTGTTTCCTGAACATTATTATGGGGGCGGCCATCTTGCCTGATCTGTTTTTAACAGCATTTAGAGATATGCTTTACAGCAGCCACCATGTGCAGTAGACACAAGGAGGGGACCTCATTGACTTCTATGGGAGAGTTTTCAAGGAATGTTCTGTTAGGAGGGAGTAGAGAAGCTGTGATATCAATTATTGTAAATGGTGGATCCTGTGTTTATCTGCATATAGGTGATATCTGTCATTGTAGTCCTGCTTCTAATTATAAGTGAGTGGCTGCAGTAAAGTGATCTGTACAAACAAAGAAGTGGTGCCTATTATTAGGCTTGGTAGTTGAAAACCACACAAGTTTTTTTTCTTTTTTAGGTTAGATATTGACATGGAAAATGAAAAATATTGTCATGGAAATATCTTTAAGAACATGTTTACCTAAGGAAATGATTTAAAGGGAACCTGTCACTGGGATTTTGTGTATAGAGCTGAGGACATGGGTTGCTAGATGGCCGCTAGCACATCCGCAATACCCAGTCCCCATAGCTCTGTGTGTCTTTATTGTGTAAAAAAAAAACTGATTTGATACATATGCAAATTAACCTGAGATGAGTCCTGTCCAGGAGATGAGTCAGGGACAGGACTCATCTCACGTTAATTTGCACATGTATCAAATAGTTTTTTTTTTTTTTACACAATAAAAGCACACAGAGCTATGGGGACTGGATATTGCAGATGTGCTAGCGGCCATCTAGCAACCCATGTCCTCAGCTCTATGCACAAAATCCTGGTGACAGGTTCCCTTTAAACAATAATTCATTTTCGGATGACACATCCCCTTTAAAGAGAACCTTTAATCTGTTTAACCCTAGTCTAATTAGTGTCTTACCTTATAGGGTGGCCCCCACTGATGTCATCGCACTTTCTTTTTTTTTTTCCATTCTCCCTGGTTATGAGTGGTGCGCTCTGATTGGATGCTCACCGCCAGGGAGAAGAGAACCGCTCCAGTCTCCTCCTAGTATAACCAAGTCAGCTAATTCGAATATAAGGCGCCGAAATCAACAGGGAACAACTGCAGACGAAAAAAAAAATATGTGCGATGACATCGATAGGGGCCGCCCTATAAGGTAAAACCCTAATTAGACTAGGGCTAAACAGAGGAAAGGTCCTCTTTAAGATAAAAAGCCTATTTTATAATTCAGCAATGCTGGAGGGTGTTACATGTAGTGCTCAAAGTTTTTAAGATCCTTACTTTATACATAAACACTCAACTGACTTTTTTTTTGTCTGGCATCACTTTTTGTCTGACAACACTATTTTTTGTCTTTTCTATTGCAGCACTGTTGACTGAGTGTTGTTGAAGTGTTCATTATGACTGCTAGACGAAGGTTTGCACCATTTGTGCAATTGACAGACTTTGAAAAGGGCAGAATAGTGGGACTGGATGGTCCATCATTTAATTTAGAAATAGTTGGACAAAAAGTTTCTGCAGTGCATCGGTGGTGTCAACACTGGTCAAAGGTGGGATACACGTATACTTGTCAAGATGTATCTGAAAGGACAGCCGCGGCATCACAAACTGGTTCTGCAGTAGCCTCTGTAGTGAAGCAGGACTGCATTCACACACTCCACTAGCTCATTTGCTAGTGACCTATCATCATCACCAGGAACACCTGCAGTTTCCGTGATGAAAGGAGGTTCTGCCGTGGTACTAATGATGGCCACGTTATAGTTTGCAGGAGGACTGGAGAGAGCCTGTTGCCACCATGCGGAGACACACAAGACCAACACCAGGTGTAATGGTGTGGGGCGCCATTAGCTACCATGGCCGATCCCATCTGGTATTTCCCTTACGCCCATGACAGCACCCTTGAGAGACCGCCTCCATCCAGGACAGGAAACGGGAACTTTCGTGGAGAGCTCTTAAGGAGGAGCATGGCCCCAAGACCACCAGTTCCTGTTTCCTGTCCTAGACATAGGATGGTCTCGTGGAGAGCAGAATATTTAGGCTGCAGGGCCCCTGAGTTTGATCTGGAGAGGGGTTACCTGACCCGGCGTAAGTCTCCTCTAGGAGCCGCTCGTGGAAAAGTCTGGCGCTCTCTTCTGGGGTCCGGGTTATGCCGTGCTGCTGCTACTGGCTGGGCTGCGGTCAGAAGCAGCTCAGCCAGCCTACTAAGAACCCGGATCTTTTTCTGGACTACACTCTATCCTACAGTGCCATGGAGGATGAGAGTGCCCAGCACGCTAAACAGCAGGAGGGTCATTAGAACAGACCGGTACTCCTGGTGGGGTAAGGGGGATCATTCCCCATCCTTTTTTTCTTTAGTCATGCTAAACGTCCTTTCCCTTTGTCTTGATTTTTATAAAAGAGGGGCCTAGAAAGGCGGTCTCAAAAACCAGAGGGAAGGAATGTGCCGTCTGTAAAAAGAAGCTTGCACCCTCTTGGACAAAATTGTTATGTCAACATTGTGTTGAGAAAGTAGTGGAAGAAGAGTCCCCATCCCTACTTCAGAATATTAGGGATATGGTGAAGTCAAAAGTTTCTGATTCCTTGAAAATTTTCAAAAAGAGCCTCCCTTCCGTAGTCTCGGGCAGACCAGGCATGGCTAATAAAATATCTGATTCAGATTCATCAGAAGAAAGTGAACCAGGGGAGATCCTAGATAGCTCAGACTTGTCGCAGGACGAAGAGTCCACTGGCAGGCCACTTTTTCCCCCGGATGATATGGAAGCTTTATTAAAAGCAATCCGTGCTACCATGAAGGTAGGTGAATCCAGAGACCTGAAATCCGTTCAGGATATCATCTTTGGCCACCTAGGTCAGAGAAAATTCAAAGTTTTTCCCGTGAATGAGAATATAAAATTTTTGATACAAAAGGAATGGAAAAAAACCTGATTATAAAAAATGTTGTCCCTAAAAATGTGAAAAGGAAGTATAGTTTTGATGAGGCGGACTCAGTTAATTGGGACAGGCCTCCTAAGTTGGATGCACCTGTTGCGAAATTTTTAAAAAAATCAGCCTGAGGCCCCATGCAAACGGCCGTTGTTCACGGCCGCGTGCGGGCCGTGGAACCGCGGCCTGGATCCCTCCTGAGAGCAGGAGCGCACGGCGTCACTGGTTGCTATGACGCCGTGCGCTCCCTGCTGCCGGCACAGTACAGTAATACACTGGTATAGATCATACCAGTGTATTACTGTATTGCGGCGGCAGCAGGGAGCGCACGGCGTCATAGCAACCAGTGACGCCGTGCGCTCCTGCTCTCAGGAGGGATCCAGGCCGCGGTTACACGGCCCGCACACGGCCGTGAACAACGGTCGTGTGCATGGGGCCTTACCGTTCGAGGGCACACTTAAAGACCCAATGGATAGGTGAGCGGAGGTTTACCTCAAAAAGGTCTGGGAGACCTCAGCTCAAGCCTTTAAGCCAAATATTGCCACCACATCCACTGCTAGGTCTTTAAAGTTATGGCTACAGGAATTAGAATCTCACATTCAAAATAAAACTCTGAGAGATCAATTATTAACCGCCTTTCCCACTATACTTAAAGCGGTAGATTTCATTTCTGACACCTCAGCTGATGCGTTGAAATTGAACGCTAAGTCAGCTGCACTCTCTAATTCAGCCAGGGAAGCTATTTGGCTCAAAGGGTGGTTGGGAGACACTGGATCAAAAAATAAACTTTGTGCAATTCCTTGTCAGGGCGATTATCTTTTTGGTTCCGTTTTAGACGACCTTTAAGATAAGGCTTCAGACAATAAAAAAGGATTCCCTGTCTCCAGACCCCCCAGGAAACAGTGGTTTTTTCGTAAGAACAAAAAGGATTTTTATAAAGGACAGAGAAAAGACTTCAGAGCAGACAATAAGAATAGGAAAGGCAAGGGTTTCTTGTTCGGTTCCCAATCTTCTTCAGCTTCTAAACCCACTCAGCAATGACGGTTTCTCTCCTGTGGGAGCAGACTTACTCACTTCCATCATGCTTGGGAGAAAATCTCCTCAAGCCCCTGGATTTTAAGCATCATAAGGGAAGGGTTTTGCCTAGAGTTTGTCTCTCGCCCACTGGACAGATTCAAAATCACATATTTCCTAGGAAATTCGGAAAAAAATCTAGCTTTACAACAGGAGATTGCATCTTTGCTACGAAAAAATGCTCTGGTCCCAGTGCCATAGTCAAAGAAAGGCAGGGGCTTCTACTCTTCCCTTTTTCTGGTTCCCAAACCAGATGGAACATTCAGAACCATCATAAACTTCTAAATCTAAATCAGTTTCTCTCTTACAAAAAGTTCAGAATGGAGTCAATCCAGTCAGTTTTGAAACATCTTTTCGGGGGCTGTTTTATGGCTACAATAGACATAAGAGATGCATACTACCACATCCCTATTCATGCAGACTGTCAAAAATTTCTCAGAGTCGCAGTTTCAATAGAAGGTCACATTCATCACCTACAATATACGGCCCTTCCTTTCGGAATTTCTCAGGCTCCCAGGCTATTCACGAAAGTCATGGCAGAGGTCATGGCTCATATAAGAGAAAGAGACATTCTGGTAATTCCTTATCTAGACGATCTCTTGGTGTTAGCGGAGTCAAAGAACCTTCTCGAGTTGTATGTCAAAGAAGTGGTGTAGATCCTAGAAGAACTCGGCTGGCAAATAAACTGGGGGAAATCACATCTAATACCCTCCCAAGAACGTGTCTTTCTAGGAATGATCCTGAACTTGCAGAATTTACTCTGTATCCTTCCCCAAGACAAGATTCAGAAATTAACACAGGGAGTTCAGTCTCTGATATCTACAAAAAAAACTACTATCAGGCAAGCAATGGCGGTGTTGGGCAGAATGACTTCTACTATACCAGCGGTCAGTTGGAGCAAATCCTGAAGGAATGGCAGGGTGCCCTCCGCCCACTAAATACACCTCTCACACTCGCCCCCCAGGTGATTCAATCTTTTCGCTGGTGGCTGAATCCTGTGAATCTGTCCCAGGGGCTCCCTTGGAACCAACAGAATTTTGTAAACCTTACCACCGACGCAAGTCCTTTCGGCTGGGGGCCTGTTGCCAGGGGTACCTGCGGCAAGGCGTTTGGAAGGAAGAAGAGAGTCTAGACTCTCAAAACATGAGAGAGCTGAGAGCGGTTCTTCTCGCCTTAAAATAATTTCTTCCTCTACTTCAGGGAAAGGCTATAAAAGTTTTTTCGGACAATGCCACAGTTGTCTCCTATCTGAACAGACAAGGAGGAACCAAATCAGAAAATCTTATGCAGTTGGCCACAGACATTTTTTCCCTTATAATTCCTTGTGTTCCGTCCCTTATGGCAGTACATCTAAAGGGTACGGAAAACAAGGTAGCAGATTTCTTGAGCAGAAACACACTAGACCAAGGGGAATGGTGTCTAAATCAAATGGTCATCAAATAACTTAACTCTGGGGTCATCCACATCTGGACTTATTTGCTACCAGGGAAAACAGAAAATGTATTTTCTTTTCCCTCAGCGCGAGAGATTCACCAACGGGGAAAGATGCCTTCTCCCTCCATTGGCCGAACCAGCTCCTCTACGCCTTTCCTCACTAAGACTATTTCCAAGGTTCCTCCAAAAGTTAAGGCAAGAACGAACAAGAGTGATCCTAATTGCTCCATTTTGGCCCCGAATAACCTGGTTCACCTGGTTAAGGAAACTATCCCTGGCAGACCCTTGGATTCTCCCGGAGAGGCAAGATCTTCTGTCTCAAGGACCTGTCATCCATCCGAGCGTGAGGCAGTTACATCTAACGGCATGGCTCTTGAGGGGGAAATCCTAGAAAGTAGAGGCCTCTCCAAGAAAGTAGTTTCCACCTTGCTATCCTGCAGAATTTGGAACACCTTCCAGAAGTTTGCCAAGGATCCGGTGAATCCTTTAAACCCTCCGCCTATGTGTAAGATCTTAGATTTCCTGCAAGCCGGTCATGAAAAGAATCTGAGGCCAAGTACTCTCAAGGTACAGGTATCCGCTCTAAGTGCCTTTTTTGATTCCCCCATCGCTAACCACCCCTGGGTTAGTAGATTTTTCAAAGCCATCAGCAGACTTAGACCAATACTTGGCCCTTCAGTTCCCCCCTGGGACCTCAACTTAGTCCTCACTAGCCTCATGGAGCCTCCTTTTGAACCATTACAAGAATTGCCCATAAGACTCTTGTCCTTCAAAACTGCCTTCCTCGTGGCAATCACCTCAGCCAGGAGGGTCGGTGAAATTTCAGCCTTTTCTATTTCTCCACCTTATACGAACATCTTAGATGACAGGGTGCTCATTAAGCCAGACCCTTCCTTTCTACCGAAAGTGGTTTCTATGTTCCATAGAACACAGGACATTATCCTTCCTTCCCTGTGCCAAAATCCGAGCAATGAAAAGGAGAAGAAGCTCCATTGCTTGGATGTAAAAAGATGCCTATCCCATTATCTGGACGTTACTAGTCAATGGAGGAAAACCTCTAAGCTTTTCATTCAATTTAGTGGAAAAAATAAGGGTCTCGCAGCCTCTACTAAATCTCTTTCCAGATGGATTATGAGCGCCATTACTTTGGCCTATTCTTCAGCCGGAAAGACTCCCCCGAAGGGTTTTGGTGCTCATTCCACTAAATCAGTTTCCACCTCTTGGGCAGAAAGCCCTTAGAACAGATTTGTAGAGCAGCCACATGGCAGTCACCCTGTACCTTCTTTCGTCACTACAGACTAGACCTAGGCTCTAGAGAACAACTAGCTTTCAGTAGAAAAGTCCTGCAGGCGGTAGTCCCCCCCCCCCCCCCCCCTAAAAAAGAATTTCTATTCTAGTCGTCTCTCAAGGGTGCTGTCATGGGCGTAAGGGAAATTTAAGATTACACTCACCAGTAATCACTTTTCCATGAGCCCATGACAGCACCCGGGATTTATTCCCACCCTGTATGGATATAATATTTATTTTTCCCCCCCAAAAAAGGAAATATATATACAGTACAGACCAAAAGTTTGGACACACCTTCTCATTCAAAGAGTTTTCTTTATTTTCATGACTATAAAAATTGTAGATTCACACTGAAGGCATCAAAACTATGAATTAACACATGTGGAATTACAAACCGGATTCCGAAAAAGTTGGGACACTAAACAAATTGTGAATAAAAACTGAATGCAATGATGTGGAGATGGCAAATATCAATATTTTATTTGTAATAGAACGTGGATGACAGATCAAACGTTTAATCCGAGTAAATGTATCATTTTAAAGAAAAAATACGTTGATTCAAATTTTCACGGTGTCAACAAATCCCAAAAAAGTTGGGACAAGTAGCAATAAGAGGCTGGAAAAAGTAAATTTGAGCATAACGAAGAGCTGGAAGACCAATTAACACTAATTAGGTCAATTGGCAACATGATTGGGTATAAAAAGAGCTTCTCAGAGTGGCAGTGTCTCTCAGAAGCCAAGATGGGTAGAGGATCACCAATTCCCACAATGTTGCGCAGAAAGATAGTGGAGCAATATCAGAAAGGTGTTACCCAGCGAAAAATTGCAAAGACTGTGCATCTATCATCATCAACTGTGCATAACATCATCCGAAGATTCAGAGAATCTGGAACAATCTCTGTGCGTAAGGGTTTAGGCCGTAAAACCATACTGGATGCCCGTGATCTCCGGGCCCTTAAACGACACTGCACCACAAACAGGAATGCTACTGTAAAGGAAATCACAGACTGGGCTCAGGAATACTTCCAAAAACCATTGTCAGTGAACACAATCCACCGTGCCATCCGCCGTTGCCAGCTGAAACTCTACAGTGCAAAGAAGAAGCCGTTTCTAAGCAAGATCCACAAGCTCAGGCCTTTTCACTGGGCCAGGGATCATTTAAAATGGAGTGTGGCAAAATGGAAGACTGTTCTGTGGTCAGACGAGTCACGATTCGAAGTTCTTTTTGGAAATCTGGGACACCATGTCATCCGGACCAAAGAGGACAAGGACAACCCAAGTTGTTATCAACACTCAGTTCAGAAGCCTGCATCTCTGATGGTATGGGGTTGCATGAGTGCGTGTGGCATGGGCAGCTTGCATGTCTGGAAAGGCACCATCAATGCAGAAAAATATATTCAGGTTCTAGAACAACATATGCTCCCATCCAGACGTCATCTCTTTCAGGGAAGACCCTGCATTTTTGAACAAGATAATGCCAGACCAAATCCTGCATCAATCACAACATCATGGCTGCGTAGGAGAAGGATCCGGGTACTGAAATTGCCAGTCTGCAGTCCAGATCTTTCACCTATAGAGAACATTTGGCGCATCATAAAGAGGAAGGTGCAACAAAGAAGGCCCAAGACGATTGAACAGTTAGAGGCCTGTATTAGACAAGAATGGGAGAGCATTCCTATTTCTGAACTTGAGAAACTGGTCTCCTCGGTCCCCAGACGTCTGTTGAGTGTTGTAAGAAGAAGGGGAGATGCCACACAGTGGTGAAAATGGCCTTGTCCCAACTTTTTGGGGATTTGTTGACACCATGAAATTCTGATTCAACATATTTTTCCCTTAAAATGGTACCTTTTCTCAGTTTAAACTTTTGTTCCGTGATTTATGTTCTATTCTGAATAAAATATTAGAAGTTGGCACCTCCACATCATTGCATTCAGTTTTTATTAACGATTTGTAGTGTCCCAACTTTTTTGGAATCTGGTTTGTATATACATAACAAAAAAGTGTGAATCAACTGAAAATATGGCATATTCTAGGTTCTTCAAAGTAGCCACCTTTTGCTTTGATTACTGCTTTGCACACTCTTGGCATTCTCTTGATGAGCTTCAAGAGGTAGTCACCTGAAATGGTCTTCCAACAGTCTTGAAGGAGTTCCCAGAGATGCTTAGCACTTGTTAGCCCTTTTGCCTTCACTCTACGGTCCAGCTCACCCCAAACCATCTCGATTGGGTTCAGGTCCGGTGACTGTGGAGGCCAGGTCATCTGGCGCAGCACCCCATCACTCTCCTTCATGGTCAAATAGCCCTTACACAGCCTGGAGGTGTGTTTGGGGTCATTGTCCTGTTGAAAATTAAATGATGGTCCAACTAAACGCAAACCAGAGGGAATAGCATGCCGCTGCAAGATGCTGTGGTAGCCATGCTGGTTCAGTATGCCTTTAATTTTGAATAAATCCCCAACAGTGTCACCAGCCAAGCACCCCCACACCATCACACCTCCTCCTCCATGCTTCACGGTGGGAACCAGGCATGTAGAGTCCATCCGTTCACCTTTTCTGCGTCGCACAAAGACACAGTGGTTGGAACCAAAGATCTCAAATTTGGACTCATCAGACCAAAGCACAGATTTCCACTGGTCTAATATCCATTCCTTGTGTTCTTTAGCCCAAACAAGTCTCTTCTGCTTGTTGCCTGTCCTTTAGCAGTGGTTTCCTAGCAGATATTCTACCATAAAGGCCTGATTCACACAGTCTCCTCTTAACAGTTGTTTTAGAGATGTGTCTGCTGCTAGAACTCTGTGTGGCATTGACCTGGTCTCTAATCTGAGCTGCTGTTAACCTGCGATTTCTGAGGCTGGTGACTCGGATGAACTTATCCTCCGCAGCAGAGGTGACTCTTGGTCTTCCTTTCCTGGGGCGGTCCACATGTGAGCCAGTTTCTTTGTAGTGCTTGATGGTTTTTGTGACTGCACTTGGGGACACTTTCAAAGTTTTCCCAATTTTTCGGACTGACTGACTTTTTATTTCTTAAAGTAATGATGGCCACTCGTTTTTCTTTACTTAGCTGCTTTTCTTCTTGCCATAATACAAATTCTAACAGTCTATTCAGTAGAACTATAAGCTGTGTATCCACCTGACTTCTCCACAACGCAACTGATGGTCCCAACCCCATTTTCAGCAGTAATCAAAGCAAAAGGTGGCTACTTTGAAGAACCTAGAATATGACATATTTTCAGTTGTTTCACACTTTTTTGTTATGTATATAATTCCACATGTGTTAATTCATAGTTTTGATGCCTTCGGTGTGAATCTACAATTTTCATAGTCATGAAAATAAAGAAAACTCTTTGAATGAGAAGGTGTGTCCAAACTTTTGGTCTGTACTGTGTGTATATATATATATATATATATATATATATACATATACATGTATGTTTATATTTGTATATATAGATATATATATGTCTAAAAAATAATTCTGTAAGAGTGTGTTCTAGGACAAGTTCTCGCAATTAACTAGTGGTCTTGGGGCCATGCTCCTCCTTAAGAGCTCTCCACGAAAGTTCCTGTTTCCTGTCCTGGATGGAGGCGGTCTCTCAAGGGTGCTGTCCATGGGCTCATTGAAAAGTGATTACCGGTGAGTTTAATCTTACATTTCTGGAAGGAACACTGACCAGCCTTTGGTTTGTCCAGTACATCATGGAACCAATCCTACACCCTTTTCTTAGGATATCTGGTGTTCCTACATGATAACACCTTCCCACACACTGCCCACGCTACACAACATGCTCTTCATGATATCCATCAGCTCCCCTGACCAGCTTGATCGCCAGATGTCTCTCTCATCGTTAATGTCTGGGACTGGATGGAGCGAAAAATCTCCCTTGCACAGTAACCAACAGCTACCTTGGCTGAGCTACGGGTCCAAGCTTGAAGAGCTTGGTATGATCTAGCATAAGAGAATCTCTAGCATCTGTATGATCCTTTCCATGCGTGGCAGCCTTTATCGCAAAAAGGGGAGATGCCACCTAGTATTAATATGACCCTGCCTCAACATATACTCTGCTGCAGAACCCAAAATAAAAGGTGCCCCACCTTGTTTGTGTGATCATTGACCGAGCATCTCTAGCAGTTTATACTTTGTCAGTCTCAACTCAATCACATTAAGCTTTCCAGGTGTTCTTTCATTTTTCTCTAGTGTATAAGTATAAGTGCAATAATAATCCTGCTCATTCATCGGGCAATTCACATCTTTTGACAGTTTAAAAAAATCATCCTTTGCAGGCGGCAAATTGTGGTCTAATCTAATCTGCTGCCAGCAAACAGTGATTCAGTATAGGGAAGAGGTATGACAATCACTCCTCCCTATACTGAGGAGGAGATCTCTGCATGTAATAGCAGCGTAACTCCAAACAAAAAGGCTGCTGCCAGCCAAGGTGTGCACCGCACGGCCTCAAAATCACAAACTCCTATAAATGCAGACAAGTGTGGATGAACAATACCCCCTAAAACCAGTATATATATCCATACATGAGCAGTTAGAGTGAAATAGACGGCTCTACCACTTGGGTAAATGTTAGAGGTGCGGGCTGCTTGAACTGACTCACCCAGTCAGGGGCATGTAATCATAGAAAGAAAGAAATTAAGCAGGCACACTCTATTTGGGTTCAATTAAATATTTATTTATATTAGTAATATGATGTTAGGTTATTTTATGTTTGGGTATATATGGTTATGAGGGTACTGTGTGAGTAATACCACTCGAGGTGACAATATAAAATGATGTAAATAAAAATGAAAAATAAAAATAAAATACTAATAAAATGCTCTGTGGTGAGTATCTTGGAGACAAAGTCACAGTATATAATGGTCTGGAATAAAAAATAATGCAATAAAAACTGCTGCAATAAAAAGACAGCTATAGTAAAAAAGTTTAGAGTAGACAATAAGGTCTTTAAAGTGCTGTTTTTGTCACAGTGACTGCTGTTTAGAGGACAGGGATATTCAAGTAGTTGGTGAGGATGTCCTGAGTGCAGTATTAATCCTTTATAGAGATTGTTGATGCACTATGTTGCCGCTTAATCCACGGTAAGTGCTGCGCTTGTATCAATGTTTTTATAGTATAAGCATGTATGTATCTTTGTTATACACGCTGTGGAAGGAAGCGGAGCTCTGTGCCTGGGTGCGGCGTCCCGCACTGTCTCTGGCTACAGAGATCACTTACCCTTCCTGGCGCTGGCACTGTTCTCTTCTCCTTCAGGTCGCAACTTCCTTGGAGGCTCTCTGTTCAGTAGCGTCCCTCGTGTTGCCTTGGATGCTGGGGGCGTGGCTCGCGCGTCTTGGTGAATGACGTCAGCGGCCCGTAGTAGCGGTCCTGGTCAGCGCTTGAATTTCTCTGCTGTTCGTACTCTAGTCCAGAGTAGCAATTAGTGTGATGATCCCCGGCTGCTTAAACGCGTTTCGGGACTTAGTCCCTTCATCAGTAAGTGGAGGATCATAGTCCATGTTGTAATATTTATAGGGCAGCAGTGATTAGCTTCTTTATTGGCTAATTCATTTAATAGGGTTCCTTGTGTACATTAATTACTTTCATGCCCATCTTTATCTGTTTATTTAGTTAAGATTAAAATGGTGTGAGGGATATTGGTTTTTATAGTTACTTATATAGGCACATATATATATATATATATATATATATAGATATATGTATCTAACGGTGAAAGATAAAATAAAGACATAATTGAGGGTGATTGATATCAATTGCTCTTTCAATGTGATAGTTCCTCTATTTGTTAAGTGAAACAGAAATGGTTTGTATTGCAGGGCCAGTCCTATATATATGGAGCTCCCTAATCTATCATATTGATGACATAATTTGTGATCTTGATGCTTCTATGCTTTGGATACATATATTGTTGGTCCATTAAATAGGGGATCCTGCATATTTTTTTGTGTTATCAGTCCATTGAGTAGAGGATCCTACATGTTTTTGTATTATGGTTTATCATCCCAAATACAGCGGAACAGAAGGTCCAGTAAAGTGCAGAGTTCAATTTAATATTGAGGGATAGTATTGAGGGATAATGTTGAGGGCTGGTATGCGTGATTGGAATTTATTGGTTCTTTTATCTCAGATGGTCTTGGGATATCCAATTGTTTGTATTTGTGGAGTATATTAATATTAATATCAATAAAGGTGGAGTTCTATGGAAATATAATTGGGGGCATTCATTGCATCTCTGGTCCGTAATATGCTAGACCCAGAGATTGCTTGGATTGTCCCCCTTTATATTTCAAGGGTAGAAAGGTGTGAATTCCAAAGTGTGGTATCATGTACTCCTGATAGTTAAATTGGGCCTTCTAGGATTTAGTTCCCTTTGTGTTTTAAAAGGCGTGATGGGGGGAAGAATGTGCTTTCCCAGGTATGGTAGCATGAAGGAGAATGTTTGATTTGGATTAAAAGATAATCTGATGTATAGGTCTGATATAGGGTCAGTATACTGGGGAAATCTTTTATTTGGTGTGTTTAGTGACTGATTGGGTTTGTTGAAACTTGGGGTACCAATGAGTATTAATTTCATCTTCTAGTTTCTTGTTTCATGTGTGTTGGTGACTGAGGGAGCGGCCGCTCCCCAAGGGGCAACCAGGAGGATTCTTAGAGACCCCACTGGTTGCGCATCGGGGGGTGGCAGCCCCCCCTAAAGAAAACCGAAGATCTCCATTTCTGCGTTCAATCCGTTCGGCAGGACAGAATTGAACTCAAAAATCCTCCTAGATTCTATTCTGGACATTTTATGTATAAAATTGCCTCCTCTCCAGTCTTTTTTTACTTTCTCTAATGCTGTATATTTTAATCCGGTTGGGTCCTTGTTGTGTATGAGTCTGAAATGGTTTGATACTGTGTGTTTGTCATATCCCTTTCGTATGTTTGCGATATGTTCTGATATGCGTTTTTGGAGTGTTCGTTTTGTGCGACCGATGTATAGTTTTTGACAGGGACATTCTAGGGCATATATCACTTCTGTTGAACTGCATGTCAGGAATTCTTTGATTTCTTGTTTGTGGGAATTTATTTTAGATGTAACGCAGATGGTTTTCTTTGGAAATGATGTTGTCCGGCAGTTGTTGCATTTTCCGCATCTAAAAAAGCCTTTGATGTCTGCCCATTCTTGAATTGTTGTTGGGTGTTCTCTATTGTGTTTAATGGTGGGGGCAATTTTCAGACCTAAATTTGGAGCTTTGGTAAATGTGATGAGTGGAGTATCTGAGATGGTGGTTCCTATTATTTTGTCTTGTTTGATGTGGTACCAGTGTTCCTTTATGATCTTTTTGATTTTTTTATATTGTGGATTGTATGGTAATATGATTCTAGGTGTTGTCTCTCCTTCCCCTGATTTTTTAATTGAATTTCCAAAAAATGACTTTCTTTCCATCTTGTTGACTCTGCTTAGTGACGTTTCCAGTAATTCGATGGGGTATTTTTTATCCATAAACTGCTCTTTCATCTTTTTTGCTTCCTCCATGAAGTCTGATTCTGTTGTGCAGTTTCTCTTGACCCTACGGAACTGTCCTTGTGGGATATTAATAAGCCATGATGGTAAGTGGCAGCTGTCATATTGAATGAAACTGTTTTTGGATGTTGGTTTGTGGTAAGTGGTGCATATTAGTTTATTTTCTTCTATTGTGATTTGTAGGTCCAGAAATTCTATTTTGGAGTTACTGATAGATGAAGTGAATTTTAGGCCATATGGGTTTGTGTTGATGGTGGTTAGAAAGGTATCTAGGTTTTCTCTACTGTCTTGCCATATGAATATGATATCATCAATATAACGTTGCCAGAGCACCAGATCCGACCCCAGTCTAGGCGCTATGTACTCGTCTTCCCATTGCGCCATGAATAGATTTGCATAGCTGGGGGCGAATCTGGTGCCCATGGCCGTCCCTTGGATTTGTAAGTAGAAATCTGTATTCCAGTAAAAGTAATTGTGGTTGAGTATAAATTCTATGCCTCTCATTATGTATTCAATTTGTTCGGGTAATAGGGTAGCTTCTTTTGTTAGTTGTTTGTTGACTGCTTGTATTCCCTGTTGGTGGTTGATGCTGGTGTAGAGTGATTGGACGTCTAGTGTTCCTATGTACCAGTGGGATTTGAATTTTAGGTTTTCTACTGTCTTAATGATTTGTGTGGTGTCTTTGATGTATGATTTAATCTTTTTTACTCTTGGTTGTAATAGTGTATCTATGTATTGTGATAAGTTGCTGGTTAATGATTGTATTCCCGAAATGATGGGGCGGCCTGGTGGGTTATCTCTATTTTTGTGTATTTTCGGAAGGCAGTACAGTGCGGGTAATCTTTGGGGCGTGTTTACTATGAACGTATATTCTGTTTCTGATATAATGCCTTCTTCTTTTCCTTTTTCACTGTATTGTAATAGTTCTGAATAGTATTGTTCTGTTGGATTGTTTTTTAGTTTTTTATATGTGCTGGTGTCTGCCAATTGTCTCATGCACTCATTGTTATAGTCAGAGACATTTTGAATTATGATAGCCCCTCCCTTATCTGCAGGGTGTATTACTATGTCTTTTTCTTTTTGTAGTTGTTTTATTGCTTCTGTTTCTTTTCTAGATAAGTTGTTCCATTTTTTCGGGTGTTCCTTTATTTTTCGTAGGTCTCTCTCTACACATTGTTTGAATGCTGCCAATTCCTGTCCTATTTCTTGTCGTGGGTATTTCTTAGACGTACTTTTTAATGTAGTATGTTCATATGTTTTGCTAGTCGTATTCTCTTTTGTTATGGGGTTTTTCATATAGTATTTCTTTAGGCAAAGTTTACGGATAAATTTTTCTACACCTATAAATGTGTCAAATTTGTTGAGGGTGTTGGTGGGTGCAAATTTTAGACCTTTGTTTAGTAGGCTAATTTGGGCCTTGTTTAGAGTGACATTACTTAGATTGATGATGGTGTCCTCATGTTGATCTATCTGTTGTGTTTTGGTCTTGTGTCCCTTTCCTCTGCGTATCTTTTTCTTTCTCTTGCATCGTGTTGTCTTGTTTGATATGTTGGGTGATTGTCTTTCCTCTGTGTTGCTTGGTAGTTCTCTCCTGATTGTTGTCTCACTCTTTTCCGGTGTTGTGGGTTGTGTTGGTGATTTGTTCTGTATTCTATTTCTTGTGATGGTTGTCTGTACCTTAGATTGTATCTGTGGTTTTGGGGGGTTGGTGTGGGAGAACGGGGTGGTCTCTGTCGAGTGTGGGGTCTGTGATGTGGGGGGGTTCGATCAAAAAAATGATTTTGTTCTTCCAATATTTCAAATCTATTGGTCGTAATTATCGGATATTTGTTTGTTCTTTGTGATGTTGGTTGTTGCGTGTTATCATTTCTATTTCTGTGGTTGTCCATTTCTTTACTATTTTGTTTTACTCTTTGTTTATTTTTTTGATAAATATTATTTCTTAATTTTCTAACTTTTTTATTCATAATTTCTTGTTCTGCTCTGTCTAAGTTGCTACAGAGTTTTTGTTGCCATGTGTTATAATCTTCATTTTTTGTGAATTTTTCCATTTTAGTTCTCATTTCATCTAGTTGTGCTGTGGTTTCTTTTAATATAGTGTTTCTCCTTTTGATAATTAAGTGCATAAGTGACAGGGAGTGTTCGTGTAGTAGTGAGTCCCATTCATCATTGAATTCCCTTTCCCACAGATCTTGGGCAGGTATCTTAGTCAGTTTTAGTCCTTTTGGTACTTTTTTGTGTTCAATATATTGTTTTAGTGGTTTTATCTCCTATCTTTGTTTGAGTTGTCTTATCATTAAGTGTTCTGTTCTTTTAAAGGTGTCTGACATATCAGGTTCTATATCTTCTATGTCTGTAGATTCAAAGGTATATGTTTCAGCTTTTAGACGTTTATTTTCAGCATGTTCCCAAATATTCATTTTACCTGGCTGGTGAGCTAGCGTCTAACGGGTGATGAATTTATGAGCAGTTAGAGTGAAATAGACGGCTCTACCACTTGGGTAAATGTTAGAGGTGCGGGCTGCTTGAACTGACTCACCCAGTCAGGGGCATGTAATCATAGAAAGAAAGAAATTAAGCAGGCACACTCTATTTGGGTTCAATTAAATATTTATTTATATTAGTAATATGATGTTAGGTTATTTTATGTTTGGGTATATATGGTTATGAGGGTACTGTGTGAGTAATACCACTCGAGGTGACAATATAAAATGATGTAAATAAAAATGAAAAATAAAAATAAAATACTAATAAAATGCTCTGTGGTGAGTATCTTGGAGACAAAGTCACAGTATATAATGGTCTGGAATAAAAAATAATGCAATAAAAACTGCTGCAATAAAAAGACAGCTATAGTAAAAAAGTTTAGAGTAGACAATAAGGTCTTTAAAGTGCTGTTTTTGTCACAGTGACTGCTGTTTAGAGGACAGGGATATTCAAGTAGTTGGTGAGGATGTCCTGAGTGCAGTATTAATCCTTTATAGAGATAGTTCATCAACAATGTTGCCGCTTAATCCACGGTAAGTGCTGCGCTTGTATCAATGTTTTTATAGTATAAGCATGTATGTATCTTTGTTATACACGCTGTGGAAGGAAGCGGAGCTCTGTGCCTGGGTGCGGCGTCCCGCACTGTCTCTGGCTACAGAGATCACTTACCCTTCCTGGCGCTGGCACTGTTCTCTTCTCCTTCAGGTCGCAACTTCCTTGGAGGCTCTCTGTTCAGTAGCGTCCCTCGTGTTGCCTTGGATGCTGGGGGCGTGGCTCGCGCGTCTTGGTGAATGACGTCAGCGGCCCGTAGTAGCGGTCCTGGTCAGCGCTTGAATTTCTCTGCTGTTCGTACTCTAGTCCAGAGTAGCAATTAGTGTGATGATCCCCGGCTGCTTAAACGCGTTTCGGGACTTAGTCCCTTCATCAGTAAGTGGAGGATCATAGTCCATGTTGTAATATTTATAGGGCAGCAGTGATTAGCTTCTTTATTGGCTAATTCATTTAATAGGGTTCCTTGTGTACATTAATTACTTTCATGCCCATCTTTATCTGTTTATTTAGTTAAGATTAAAATGGTGTGAGGGATATTGGTTTTTATAGTTACTTATATAGGCACATATATATATATATATATATGTGTATCTAACGGTGAAAGATAAAATAAAGACATAATTGAGGGTGATTGATATCAATTGCTCTTTCAATGTGATAGTTCCTCTATTTGTTAAGTGAAACAGAAATGGTTTGTATTGCAGGGCCAGTCCTATATATATATATATGGAGCTCCCTAATCTATCATATTGATGACATAATTTGTGATCTTGATGCTTCTATGCTGAGGCCGCTCCCTCAGTCACCAACACACATGAAACAAGAAACTAGAAGATGAAATTAATACTCATTGGTACCCCAAGTTTCAACAAACCCAATCAGTCACTAAACACACCAAATAAAAGATTTCCCCAGTATACTGACCCCATATCAGACCTATACATCAGATTATCTTTTAATCCAAATCAAACATTCTCCTTCATGCTACCATACCTGGGAAAGCACATTCTTCCCCCCATCACGCCTTTTAAAACACAAAGGGAACTAAATCCTAGAAGGCCCAATTTAACTATCAGGAGTACATGATACCACACTTTGGAATTCACACCTTTCTACCCTTGAAATATAAAGGGGGACAATCCAAGCAATCTCTGGGTCTAGCATATTACGGACCAGAGATGCAATGAATGCCCCCAATTATATTTCCATAGAACTCCACCTTTATTGATATTAATATTAATATACTCCACAAATACAAACAATTGGATATCCCAAGACCATCTGAGATAAAAGAACCAATAAATTCCAATCACGCATACCAGCCCTCAACATTATCCCTCAATACTATCCCTCAATATTAAATTGAACTCTGCACTTTACTGGACCTTCTGTTCCGCTGTATTTGGGATGATAAACCATAATACAAAAACATGTAGGATCCTCTACTCAATTGACTGATAACACAAAAAAATATGCAGGATCCCCTATTTAATGGACCAACAATATATGTATCCAAAGCATAGAAGCATCAAGATCACAAATTATGTCATCAATATGATAGATTAGGGAGCTCCATATATATAGGACTGGCCCTGCAATACAAACCATTTCTGTTTCACTTAACAAATAGAGGAACTATCACATTGAAAGAGCAATTGATATCAATCACCCTCAATTATGTCTTTATTTTATCTTTCACCGTTAGATACACATATATATATATATATATATGTGCCTATATAAGTAACTATAAAAACCAATATCCCTCACACCATTTTAATCTTAACTAAATAAACAGATAAAGATGGGCATGAAAGTAATTAATGTACACAAGGAACCCTATTAAATGAATTAGCCAATAAAGAAGCTAATCACTGCTGCCCTATAAATATTACAACATGGACTATGATCCTCCACTTACTGATGAAGGGACTAAGTCCCGAAACGCGTTTAAGCAGCCGGGGATCATCACACTAATTGCTACTCTGGACTAGAGTACGAACAGCAGAGAAATTCAAGCGCTGACCAGGACCGCTACTACGGGCCGCTGACGTCATTCACCAAGACGCGCGAGCCACGCCCCCAGCATCCAAGGCAACACGAGGGACGCTACTGAACAGAGAGCCTCCAAGGAAGTTGCGACCTGAAGGAGAAGAGAACAGTGCCAGCGCCAGGAAGGGTAAGTGATCTCTGTAGCCAGAGACAGTGCGGGACGCCGCACCCAGGCACAGAGCTCCGCTTCCTTCCACAGCGTGTATAACAAAGATACATACATGCTTATACTATAAAAACATTGATACAAGCGCAGCACTTACCGTGGATTAAGCGGCAACATAGTGCATCAACAATCTCTATAAAGGATTAATACTGCACTCAGGACATCCTCACCAACTACTTGAATATCCCTGTCCTCTAAACAGCAGTCACTGTGACAAAAACAGCACTTTAAAGACCTTATTGTCTACTCTAAACTTTTTTACTATAGCTGTCTTTTTATTGCAGCAGTTTTTATTGCATTATTTTTTATTCCAGACCATTATATACTGTGACTTTGTCTCCAAGATACTCACCACAGAGCATTTTATTAGTATTTTATTTTTATTTTTCATTTTTATTTACATCATTTTATATTGTCACCTCGAGTGGTATTACTCACACAGTACCCTCATAACCATATATACCCAAACATAAAATAACCTAACATCATATTACTAATATAAATAAATATTTAATTGAACCCAAATAGAGTGTGCCTGCTTAATTTCTTTCTTTCTATATATCCATACATGCTTGCAACAAATTGCCTCTGTCTGAGTGATACAGTAGGGACCCCCGCAAAAATGCTGCAGAAAAAGATGATGAATCACACCAGAAAAATACTGGATGCGTCAAAGAATCTATCTATCAGCATAAAAAATATCAGCATGTGAAAAAGCCAGAGAGCGAAACGGTCGCCGGGTTTGCTCCCCCTATCCAGGTTGGTCTCTTCATTGCTATGCACTTTCTTATGCCTTTGCTGTTTGTGTGATCACTGGTGCCCTGCTGTGCTGCATCTTCTCCATACTCCAGTGTCTCCTCAGTCCTCCAGTATGGTATTCCATCTGTGATATGACTATTTTTTCACTGAGGTGACTACTCTGTGAGAGTAGGTTTATATAATAATTTTTTATGCTGATAGATTCTTTAACGCATCCAGTATTTTTCTGGTGTGATTCTTCATCTTTTTCTGCAGCATTTTTGCGGGGGTCCCTACTGTATCACTCAGACAGAGGCAATTTGTTGCAAGCATGTATGGATATATATACTGGTTTTAGGGGGTATTGTTCATCCACACTTGTCTGCATTTCCTTCTGAGTTTTAATATGTATTGTACTTTTTTGCATATATGTTTAATAAAATATTTTGTATAAACATCACCGCTGGCGTGTTGTGCATTTATAGGAGTTTATGTAATAGCAGCGGTCTCTGACGTTAGCGAGCAGATGATTGCTGGGAAGGAATCCTTCCTTCCCAACAATCGCTTGTTAAATCGGGCTGTCTATTATAGCCTTTACCCTCCCAAAATGAATTGTAACTTTGAAATGAACTGGATAACTAGATTGGATTTTAGAAAGATTCCCAAAGGTAACCACCATAAGTGACTCCTATTATATTAGGTACAACTTCGTGGTTCAGCCAGGTATAAAGATTTTATACTTGTCAGCAATTGTGACAATAAAATTGTGGCAATAGAATTTCATCTGGATGTCCCCTTTCCCATTAATTTTGTTGCCAGTCTATCTCTTTCATTGATCCATAGTCCTGTTGGTTGACATTATGAATTTAACACTTTCAGCTAGTGCTCGGTGTGAGCTCCTGATTAAATAGGATTGTGATCCTCTTGGGTTGCAGTTCTGATAGGATCTGTATGGTGAGTTTACAGTATATGAGCCCCAAATGAGGACAATGTAAACCAGGATGGAGCTCTTTCTGCTCTACAATATTATCTCTTCATGTTCCTGCAGAACAGGATCTTCTGTGCTGAGCTTTCCTCGTATGCAGTCTCCATCATCTGACTATGGACATTAATAAGGTGGCAGAGAGGATATTAAACCTCACCCAGGAGATCCTGAACCTGCTGACCAGAGAGGTGATGAATACTGAGAATTGTTTCACTTGATACTTTTATTGGGATTATGGGAATGTATATAATTATATTTAGCACTGTCTCTGTCCATATACAGGATTACACTTTAGTGAAGAAGACATCTGATAAGTGTATAACTGGCAGCATCCATACTCATGTGGAGATTTTGCCTAAATCACTACTACATGAGAGTAGCAATGAGCAGAAGATCCTAGAACTCACCAACAAGATCATTGAGCTACTGACTGGAGAGGTGAGCGCTGCTGGGAATGCTGGGACATTATACAGTAACAGAAGGAATGATGCAACTGAATGCTGACTATATTATTGCGTGTGTCAGGTTCCTTTAAGATGTCAAGATGTCTCTGTCTATTTCTCCATGGATGAGTGGGAGTATTTAGAAGAACACAACAATCTTTACAAGAACATCATGATGGAGAATCACCAGACCCTCACATCACCGGGTAATAGGAGACTTTCATTGACTGTAAAGAAGAGAATGCAGTTTTGAGAGTCACCTAAATACTCCCATCATCTGATCATCACATATAGTCAATTTAGTCACCCAGTGTGTGTTTCCTACAGATGAATCCAGTAAAAGAAATCCAGTAGAGAGATGTCCCAGTCCTCTGTATTCCCAGGATTCTCCAAAGGAAAACCATAATGTCCAACAGGACCCTCAGGTAGATGGAGCTGAGGTTTCACTAACGCCCCTTTCACACAAGCGAGTTTTCCGTGCGGGTGCAATGCGTGAGGTGAACACATTGCACCCGCACTGAATCCGGACCCATTCATTTCTATGGGGCTGTGCACACGAGCAGTGATTTTCATGCATCACTTGTGCTTTGCGTGAAAATCGCAGCATGTTCTATATTCAGCGTTTTTCACGCAACGCAGGCCCCATAGAATTGAATGGGGCTGCATGAAAATCGCAAGCAAGAGCGGATGCAGTGCGATTTTCACGCATGGTTGCTTGGAGACGATCGGGATGGGGACAATAATACATAATTCATAGTACAATAGGGCTGGAGGGGTTATAAAAAAAAATAATATAACTCGCCTTAATCCACTTGATCGCGCAGTCCGGCATCTCTTCTGTCTTCTTCTTTGCTGTGCACAGGAAAAAGGACCTTCGATGACGTCACTGCGCTCATCACATGGTCCGTCACATGACCCATCACCATGGTAAAAGGTCATGTGATGGACCGTGTGATGAGCGCAGTGACGTCATCAAAGGTGCTATTCCTCAAAGAAGAAGACAGAAGAGATGCTGGCTGCGCGATCAAGTGGATTAAGGCGAGTTAAATTATTATTTTTTATTTTTTTTAACCCCTCCAGCCCTATTGTACTATGCATTCTGTATTCAGAATGCTATTATTTTCCCTTATAACCATGTTATAAGGGGAAATAATACAATCTACACAACCTTGAACCCAAACCTGAACTTCTGTGAAGAAGTTTGGGTCTGGGTACCACATTCAGTTTTTTATCACGCGCGTGCAGAACACATTGCACCCGCGCAATAAAAACTGAACAACGGAAAGTAATCGCAGTCAAAACTGAAATTGCGTACCTACTCGCACGGGTTTGTCGCAACGCATCCGGACCTTATCCGGACACGCTCGTCTTCAAGGGGCCTAAATACCATAAATCAGGCATATTGTTGATGTACATTAAAAATGAAGTTATTGAAGACACTTGTGTGATGGATGACCAACAACTAAAGGACAAGGAGATGTCTACAGGTACCAGCAGTTATCAATAACCAGAACATACTGTAAACCTTGTTTTTCACACATTATTTTTTGACTGCAGTGTCAGTGGTGGTTTCAGCAATGCAGTCTCTAAAATCAGTATTGTTTCTGCCGTGGCTGCTGGTAAGGTAGAAGAAGAGGCAGCATTGTGTATATCAAATACATTTTTCTGTCCCATTCCATCTGGTAATCACTGATATAGGAAATATTTGCATGGACATCAGTAAATAATAACTATTTTTTTTGGGGGGGGGGGGGGGCAGTGAAATCCAGTGAACATCAGAAATAGCTAGCACTTGCACCTCCATCACATTGCTTCTGTATCACTTTTGTCATGAAATATTACTCCTCTTTTTTCGCCAACCCTTTACTGGAGTAAGATTGAGGCAGTTTTTGACACTTTTTAAAAAGTTGCTGTTAAAACCATGCAGGCTAACTATGCCCACTTTCCACCTGCTTGTCAAAACTGGAGTGTTTGGTGCAAAAAGCCCTATTTTATTACTTTTTTAAGCCAGCATTCTGGACTGCAGGCCTTGAGTGCAGAGGTGGATCTTGTTTCCATGTTCTGGGCAAAATCTGAAATAGTGGTGAACTCAAGATTTAAGCGGAAGTCTGCTTATGTGATTGTGTGCAATTTCGTAAGATGATTTAGCTGTTAGATATTGAATGCACTATTTCTACTGTGAAGATCCCAGTAACTTCAGAAGACAGGAATGTTATGCTCATCTCAGGGTTAGTCAGTAACGGATCCAGACTAATGAACTGTTATTTTCTTCCACTTTTTATATACAGAGGTCTTCTTGGAGTAATCCATTCTCACTGAAACCAGAGGAAAGACATGCTGATCACATGATGGAGAAGATATTAAACCTTGCTCTGGAGATCTTCCACCAACTTTCTGAAGAGGTGAGTTTTGTGACATGACATTCTTCTTATGTCTGTTAATAAAACTCATACATGACCACTGACATTATTCTGGATATATATATATATATATATATATATATATATAGTGATATTTATCAATTTTATCTCTATAAACAGGATTACATTGCAGTGAAGAAGACACCTGGACAATCCGTGACTCCCAGCAGCCAGACCCGTGCATCAGGAGTAAGGAGCAGGCTCCAGAGCGCTATTATGGAGTATCCACCTCACTTTCTGCAGAAGATCCTAGAACTCACCAAGAAGATCACTGAGCTTCTGACTGGAGAGGTGAGCGCTGCTGGGACATTATACAGTAACACCCTAGTCAAATCTCACGTACATGCCTTGCGCTACATTTAGACACTGTTTAGCCTTGTCCGACTTGGGGGGTGACCTGTCAGAATGTGGAGTGGCTTAAGATGCACCAAAATTCTGGGGAAAAGTAAGCCAACTAATAGGTGGTATAAACTTGCTTAACATGCATCAGATTTATCATCCAGCATCTGTCATTGTGATAAATCTGGTGTATTTTTAGACTTTGTGGCCACTGTCTAAACATTAGAAAGGATTAGCAAATCTGCCCAGTGTCTGGATGGTGACTATGTCCTTATTTTCAGGTTCCTATGAGGTGTCAGGACGTTAGCATCTATTTCTCCATTGAGGAGTGGGAGTATTTAGAAGGACACAAGGATCTATATGAGAACATTATGATGTTGAAACAGCAGCTCCTCACATCACCGGGTAAGAAGAGAATTGCATTAATGATATTGGAGAGAGTTTTGAAGGCCAACTAGATACTCCCATCACCTGTGTTTCAGATGGATCCAAGAAGAGGAATTCACCAGAAAAATGTCCTAGTCCTCTGTATTCCCTGGATTGTTCAGAAGAAGATTCCAGTTCCTCACAGAACCAGGTACTTGGCTATGAGCACCTTTGGGGGCAGTTTGTTTTTTAATTGCAATATCATTTTTTTTTAATTGGTCTTTATTAAAGGGGTTATCTGAGTGTTTAAAACATATGACCTATCCATCAGTAAGTGATCAGCGGCGGCACTGCAGCCTCTTCCTAGGCCAGTGATGTCATGTTCATCAGTCACAAGGCCTTGGTGTAGTTCAGTATCATTTAAGTAAATGGGATTGAACTGCAATACAAAGCACAATCTCTATCCAATGGAGAGGGCTGTGCTTGGCAAGGTCCCAGGTGTCAGTCCCCTGCTGATCAGATATTGATGACCTATTCTAAGGATAGGGCATCAGTATCAGAATCTCAGAAAACCCCTTTAAAAATGTCAACAATTTTTCCTCTACAGCTTTCAGTTTCACTATATCTGCAGGCTGTTTCTTCTCCTCCACAGTCATTATCTAAGTGCACGACAGCCCTCATCTTGACTTTTCTAACGACTCATAAATGCTCATTCATGCTAAATTTATGTCCAACTGATACCAATTTAGCTTCAGTGAGTGTTTATGGAACTAAGGCTCACACTTCCACAATTTCGTTCCACATTTTGCGGAACGGAATTGCAGACCCATTCATTTCTATGGGGCAGCACATCATGCTGCCCGGACACGGAATTGCGGACCCGCATTTCCGGGTCCGCACTTCCGGGTCCGCACTTCCGTTCCACAAAAAAATAGAACATGTCCTATTCTTGTCCGCAATTGCGGACAAGAACAGGCATATTCTATTAGTGTCGGCAATGTGCGGTCCACAAAATGCGAAACGCACATTGCCGCTGTCCGTGTTTTGTGGATCCGCAAAACACGTTGCGGATGTGTAAATGTAAGGGTCCATTCACATGTCCGTATTTTTCCTTTACAGATATACGTTCCGTTTTTTGCGGATCCGTGTTTCCGCAAATACCTTCTGTTTTTTTACAAATGTGCATCCGAATCCCTTCCGTGTTTCCCCCCAAAAAATGGAAGGAGGAATATATGGTTTTAGGGTACCAAAAAAATAAATAAAAGATGTTACAAGCCTCTTGCACATGGTCCGCAATGCACGGATACTGACCGTGGGGCAGCCGCATGCAGATCGCAGACCCATTCACTTGAATGGGATCCACGATCCGCATCCGACGATCCATTCCGCCAAAAAATTGTTACTTTAGATTAGGGACTTGCAAGAGAATGAGGACCCTTGACGTGAGCTAGCGGGCTGAGGTATTTTGTAAAATCAAATTTTTTATAATAATTTGGTGTAAATACCTTCTTAATACCTCATTTCTAATTACGTCTTTAAAAAATTATAAAATAATTTTAATGTTAATTAAAATTGGTGTCTGGGTTCACAGCTAAACACAAACAAGTTCCATTTTTTTAATAAAAAATAGGATATGTCTGGGTTCAGCTTTAAACAAGGTCAACACCAGACGTAATCAGGCCCGCAATCCACAAATAATAAACTTCTTTGCAGACAAGGTAAGTATAGAACATCAGCATAACCAGACGTTTTGCAGCAGTTCCGTGCATTGGGGAATGCAATTCGAGGTCCCCAATGCACGGGGAACAGCCATGCGGCAACTGGGACGGATCGAGACCCATTCAACTTGAATGGGTACATGATCCGTCTGCACCGTTAAAGAGGTTGTCTGGGTTCAGAGCTGAACCCGGGCATACCCATAATTTTACCCAGGCAGCCCCCCTGATGTTAGCATCGGAGCATCTCATGCTCCGATGCGCTCCCTTGCCCTGTGCTAGATCACGCAGGGCAAGGGCTCTTTTGTTTACAATAACACACTGCTGGGGGGAAGCCTCTGCCCTGCAGTGTGTTCGGTGACGTAACCGGCTCTGATGGGTGGGCTTTAGCGCTGCCCTAGCCGTTTTACAGGCTAGGGCAGTGCTAAAGCCTGCCCATCAGTGCCGGTGACATCACCGGGCTTCCTGGCAGCCCCATGGAGAGCCCGGTTTGTCCCCGGAACTCTGGAAAATGCTTTTGCCCTTCGCGATTTAGCGCAGGGCAAAGGAGAGCATTGGAGCATGAACTGCTCCGATGCTCAAGTCAGGGGGGCTGCCTGGAGGAATGACCGGGTTCATCTCTGAACCCGGAAAAACCCTTTCAAAAATAGAACTAGTTTGAAATTTTTGCTGTGCGAAGGCACTGACAGAAACACTACGGAAGCACTTGTTCCTCTCTCTACTGTGGAGGGGCTGGAGGAGATTGGTGCAATGTAAATGTACCTGTCTCCTCCTCTATTGATCAGCAGATTTTCGGGAAGGAATGCTACCTTCTCGATTATCTGCTTTGTGTTAAAAATAATTTTATATATATATTTTTTTTTTTTTTACAGATTACAATGTTCTGATCACCACTGTCACAAACTTGGCTTAAGGGCTCTTTCACATGACCGGATGCCGTGCGGGTAATCTGCTGCGTGAAAGAGTGCCAGGCCCTGTTCCGGACATGGATTGATAATGTGACCTTTTTGCAAAAAAATCACAGTGACAACTTTATCTCACTGTGCTTTTGTAGTAAAAATATCACAGAGGCACAGAGCATTAACAATCATGAGGGGTTTGGCAGTCTTTTACGCAGCGGATTACCCGCACGGCATCCGCTCGCGTGAAAGAGCCCTAAGGGGTTTAATATAAATAAAATTTACTTAGGATCGCAAATCCATGATAGGCTTAAAAAATTGAAGCTGAGATGTGTACAAGTATGTTTTTTTCACAAGAGATCCATCACCTCTCCGTTGTCTTTGGTTGAGCTCTCTTCTAAACTGGTCCCGACATGAATACCATCACTTTTTAATGGCTTTCAGTGAAGATTTTTTATATATATATATATATATATATTAGTACATATAAGATTTTTTTTATATGCAAACATAAATTTACATATAATAGCCATTTCATGGGAGCATCTCCCTAGTGGGAATAACACTACGTGTGAGAGAGGGATAGTGCATTCAGGAATAGACAGAACAGGATTGCTAATGTAAGGTAAAAAGTACATACAGATGCAGCTGCACTGAGCTCCATTGCTATGCAACAGGTAGCAAAATGCATTGCAGGAGGGTGTAAATTCAAAGTATGCAATTCAAAAATTACATACAGATGCACTGAGCAGTGAATTCTATTATTTGCAAAGAGGGGTTGATTTAAGTTAGCACATATTGTGTGCTGTGCACATTAGGCTACCCGCTGTACTGCTATCCTGTACTCATTTGATCATATTAGTATAAGACAGTATGCTCCAGGACATATAGGCCCGCTTACAGTCCATATTTCTTGGGAGGCATACATGAGGATTTGTGGGTACAAATATAATGTAAATGTCATTACTCACTAATGTTTTCTTTCTTCTTTGAGTCCCCTGATGACCATGCAGTAGGGCACAGCTCCTTCCCAATCTCTTCCCATGACCGATCCTTCTGGACACGGTCCTGGTAACTTTCACTTCTCGTGTCCCGTAGGGACAGGCGCTCTTGGATTAAGATGATCAGTTTTTGTACTTCTACAGACATACTGATGCCTGACTGTGATCCTGCAAACACTACTTTCAGAGGAACAGACTCACATGTCACAGGGGGCTGGCCTTAATTTTTATTTCTGTATTTCCTGTAAACGGATCCGCAATTGCGGATGACATATTGATGCATTCCGCATGTCATCCGCATTTATGCGGACCCATTGACTACAATGGGACGACGGACCGCATTCTGCTGACAAAAGTAGGACAAGCTCTATCTTTTTTGCGGATCCGCTTAACAGAACGGAACAACGGATGCAGAAAGCACACGGAGTGCTTTCCACATTTTCTGCGGGGCCATTGAAATGAATGGGTCCGCATTCCTTTCCGCAATTTGCAGAACGGATGCGGATTAAAACATACGGACGTGTGAATGGACCCTAAGGGTCACAAACTGAGCTGTCAGAGCATGTCATTTCATCACACCCATTATCAACTGTGCTTGCCTACTCTAGTATGAAGACCTGATTATTATCAAAGTTGAAGATATCGAAGATGACAAATTAATGGCTGTGGGGGATGGTCAACAGTATGAGAGCGAGAAATATCCTGACACTGTCAGCCTAGGTGAGTATAGGGACAGAAAATAGTTCTGCATTCTGCAATTCCCTTTCACAACCTAAGATGTTCATCAGTTTGGGGGAATCTTTTACTAAAATGTATAGCTGCTAATTGACATTTCAAGATGATTGGCACTGGCTCTGGCCAGGTCAAGTGATTGAAGATTTATTCTAGAGCATTTTTTTCTTAGAGCTCTGCATTTGCACCATTCTTCTACTATTCCTTTTGAATATGTATGAATGAATTGAACTGGATGTCACTTTGTCTAATAGGTGTGTCTCTGTACGGTCTGCTAATGGCAACATTAATTTGCCGTTGTAAACTGGGCAGGGACACACCCCAACTGGTAACACCCACTTGGCAATTCATTCGTAAATTTCTAGTCAGAATAATCGAAAAATTACACCACCTAGTGTCATCAGATGGTCATTTAATTATTCACCGAAACAGATGTCAGTAGTGGTGCCCGGACCCTTTTTAGTTCAGAAGTCTCATGATGTTGTCCAACGCTTTACCAATTTAATAGTTACAATAAATTTGGCAACTTGTCTTGAACCCTGGGTTGTCTTGGTACTGAAACTTTCAGTGAGCATCCGATCAGGCTAATGGAAGCTGTGAGGAAGCAACACATTTCTACAGTTTATTCAGTCTAGGACATAGGCAGCCAAATATGACACCAGTGTATGGTGAGACATTTACTTGCTTAACGTCCTTAAAACGGATGAAGGATTATGAGAGGCCTACATTAAAGGGGATTTTCCACAATTGATATTGATCACCTATCCACAGGTGCTGGTTGTCCACCCCCCACCAATCTCTACGTCAGGGGTCTCTTCTTCATTGCATCACAGCAGTAAGTTGTGAAGCTGACCAGGTCAGCTCCATATACTTTGAATGGAGTGGCAGCATACATGCTCGACTGGCACTACAGTCAACTTCTTCCTTACCACACACAGTGAAAAAGGACTCTGGCTGGACCCCCATTTTGGTGATCATGGGGTTGGGGGCCACTGGATAGATAATAAATATAAAATTAGTATAAAACCCTTTCATTGTAGGTGAAATCCACCATGATATGCTACTTATTTTTTTTATCACTGAGGTTGGTGCGGAATGAAGTGAACAACTATTTTTGTTGTGGCTTCCACAGGTCTACAAAGCAGCAAGACTATTTTAGTGAATGCAAACTGTATTGACCATCAGAGTATGCACACAAAAGAACACTTCCAATGTTCTGATCGTGGGATGTGTTTGGAGTATAAGGCCAGTTTTGATGAACATGAGAAAATTCACGCAAGCAAGAAAAGATTTTCATGCTCAGAGTGTGGCAAATGGTTTCCGTACAGATCGAACCTTGTGGAACATGAGAGAATTCACACAGGAGAGAAACCGTTTCCTTGCCCTGTGTGTGGGAAGTGCTTTGCTCACAAGCGCCATCTTGTGACGCATCTAAGACTGCACACTGGTGAGAAGCCATTTCCTTGTACTGCATGTGGAAAATCCTTCACAAACAAACATCACCTTGTAAGACACGAGCGGAATCACACAGGGGAGAAGCCGTTCTCTTGTTCAGAGTGCGGAAAATGTTATGCAGAGAAGTCTAGTCTAGGTATACATCAAAGGATTCACACAGGGGTCAATCTGTTCTCTTGTTCTGAATGCGGGAAACAGTTTGTGATGAGGGCCAGCCTTATTGAACATATGAGAAGTCACACGAAAGAGAAGCCATTTTCTTGCTCTGAGTGCGGAAAAGCGTTTTCACACAAATCAAAACTGGTTCAACACGAGAGGGTTCACACAGGAGAGAGACCATATGCCTGCTCCGAGTGCGGAAAGTGCTTTGCGCGTAAAACCCATCTTGTATTACATCAGAGAATTCACACAGGGGAAAAGCCTTTTTCTTGTTCTGAGTGCGGTAGATGCTTTACCAACTCGTCGGCTCTTGTACAGCACCAGAGAATTCACACTGGAGAGAAGCCGTTCTCATGCCTCTTCTGTGGAAAACCATTTGCAACCAAATCAGAGGTTACGAGGCATGAAAGAACTCACACTGGGGAAAAACCTTTTTTGTGTAATGAGTGTGGGAAATGTTTTGCCAGCAAGTCTCTTCTTGTTATACATCAGAGAATTCACACTGGGGAGAAACCCTATTCTTGTTCTGTGTGTGGGAAACTGTTTAGGGAGAACTCTGGTCTTATCAAACATCGCAAAATTCACCATGGGGAAGCACCATTTTCCTGTTCTGAATGTGGGAAAAGTTTTGAAGACAAATCAGATTTTAGAACGCATCTCAGAACCCATCTGGTTGAGAAGCCGTTCTCATGTTTAATTTGTGGAAAAAGTTTCACATGGAAACCAGAGCTTACTGCTCATCAGAAATTTCACACCGGTGAAAATCTGTTTTCTTGTTCCGAATGTGGAAAATGTTACGCACAGAAACGGAATCTTCGACGACATGAGAAGAACCATAAGCCTTAATAGGAAATCTTTTTACATTTTTACAACAAAATGTTTTGATCATGCCAAAAGAAGTTATCCCCGACCTAAATAAAGACTCGCCTGTCACGAGCGCTCTGGATCCACTGCTAAGCACGCAACTCCATCGCTTCCAATTCGGAGCTGAACCAGAAGTATGACTTTGTGCACTTAAATTGTAACTGTAACTACATTTTAACATATGTTACTGCTGCTGCAACATTATGCATAAAGCAATCTTTAGTTTCTTCACATACCACTGTTTCCTTAAGCTTTTCTCTTAGTTATGGCTGTTTGAATCCTACAATATGAAGATCTTCTCAATATGACTCCTCTTCTCTGAGGCCTAAACTGCTTTTCCTCACTTCCCATACACATTTGCTGTATCCAGCAGCTCCCTGCCAGCCAATCAGATTGGATTACTGAGAAACACACCTCCTCACTCTGAAGCCTAATGCAGGCATGCAATGTGGAGGACCACTCCTCTGCCTTCTGTTTACACTAAAGGGAAGACCAAAAAGCCCTAGCAATGGCCTTTTAACCCCTTAGTGACCACCCATACGTGTTTTTACAGCGGTCCCTAAGGGGCCTTGGGCTGGAGCGCCGCCTTTTTACGGCGGCACTTCAGCCCAAGTTAGCGATAAAATCAAGCACTGTAGCTCGGGGCAGTGATCAGAGACCGTGACAAGCGGTCTCTGATCACATGATCGCCGTGATACACTTTATCACGGCGATCACAGAAAATGCCGGCAGCGGAGCTGCCCGCACTAAACTTTCTCCCTCCTCTCATGTAAGAGAGGAGGGAGAAAGTCTCCAGTGCAGCGATCGGGTCCCTAAGTACTTCTGGCCCTAAGCTGGGTCCCGATCCTCACCCCCCTTACCCTCAAGAAAGAAGGCGGCCCGGCACATGTGCAGACTGAAAGCCGGCCGCTCACCGCTGCTCTCAGTAAGGTATCTCTCCTCAGGAGAGGAGAGAGAAGTTCAAATTATGCCCCCAGCACCAATATGGCCCCCAGAAAGTAAAGATGTGGAAATATATTTCTGATATAAATATTGAATAGTATTTATGTATGTATGTGAAATATTGCAGTTGAAAATAGGAAAATGTGCCAATTTTTAAAAATTTTCATAAATTTTCACTTTTTTAAATAAAGATATGCATATTTTATCGGCAGAATTTTACCAGCTAAGTAAAGTACAATATGTGACGAGAAAACAATGTCAGAATTACTTTGATGTGCAAAACCGTTACAAAGTTATTCTAAGCTAAAATGACACATGTCAGAGTTCCAAAATTTAGCTTGGTCATTAAGGCCCAAACAGGCTTGGTCACTAAGGGGTTAAGGCACCAGTGGAAAGGGTCAGGGGGCATTAATGAAAGCTGTTATTATAAGGTAATTACAGATCTTTTGGCAATCAATGACAGACTTGGTCAGGTATAAATGCCTAGATCTAATAAACTAGCAAATAAAATAAAAATTATGATGGGTACACTTTAACCAATGCCAGCCAATCAATGGCCTCACATTACAAAGGTTCCAGCGGAAACCTGAGCTCAGTGCAGGACCTGCAACACTCGTGACAAGTGAATCTTCCCCCCCCCCCCCCCTCCCCTACTTTAACACCCATCCTGGCGGAACCCCCTTTAATAAGTAGCAATACATCTTTTTATGGTGATAATTAAGAGACCTCCTTCTAGAGCAGCATAAAAACATCAGCCTTCACAATCTTCCCACACAGTGCCGCTACCTGCATTGGCCACTGCTGCTAGATGCAATAAAACCCTTTTAGTGACTGTTGTAATGGGTCAAAAGAGTTTTTTTTTCCTAGGAACTTCAACGGCAGCTTCATTTATATGGAAAATGAGCAGTGAGAACAAAAATCAATAAAGTAATCAAGTCCCATAAACCTCATTTTTATTTTTAACCACTTGCCATCTGGGCCATTTGCCCCCTTCTTGACCAGGCCTAATTTTGCAAAACTGACATATCTCACTTTATGTGGTAATAACTTTGGAACGCCTTTATTTATCCAAGTCATTCAGAGATTGTTTTCTCGTGACACATTGTACTTCATGATAGTCATAAATTTTAGTCAAAATATTTCACCTTTTATTTATGAAAAAATCCCAAATTTACCCAAAAATTTGAAAAATTCGCAATTTTCTAAATTTAAATTTCTCTGCTTTTAAAACAGAAAGTGATACCTCATAAAATATTTATTACTTAACATATGTCTACTTTATGTTGGCATCATTTTGGAAATGTCATTTTATTTTTTCAGGACGTTAGAAGGCTTAGAAGTTTAGAAGCAATTCTTCAATTTTTTAAGAAAATTGCCAAAACCCACTTTTTAAGGACCAGTTCAGGTCTGAAGTCACTTTGTGGGGCCTACATAGTGGATACCCCCATAAATGACCCCATTGTAGAAACTACACCCCTCAAGGTATTCAAAACCGATTTTACAAACTTTGGTAACCCTTTAGGCGTTCCACAAGAATTAAAGGAAAATGGAGATCACATTTTTAAATTTCACTTTTTGGCAGATTTTCAATTTTAATCAAATTTTTTCTTTAACACATCGATGGTTAACAGCCAAACAAAACTCAATATTTATTACCCAGATTCTGCGGTTTACAGAAACACCCCACATGTGGTCATAAACTGCTGTATGGGCACATGGCAGGGCGCAGAAGAAAGGAACTCCATGTGGTTTTTAGATGCCATGTCCCATTTGAAGCCCCCTGATGCACCCTTACAGTAGAAACTCCCAAGAAGTGACCCCATTTTGGAAACTAGGGGATAAGGTGCCAGTTTTATTAGTACTATTTTTGGGTACATATGATTTTTTGATCATTCATTATAACACTTTATGGGGCAAGGTGACCAAAAAATGGGTTGTTTTAGCACAGTTTCTATTTATTTATTTTTACAGCGTTCACCTGAGGGGTTCAGTCAAGTGACATTTTTATAGAGCAGATTGTTACGGACGTGGCAATACCTAATATGTATACTTTTTCTGATTTATTAAAGTTTTACACAATAATAGCATTTTTGAAACCAAAAAAATGATGTTTTAGTGTCTCCATGTTCTAAGAGCTATAGTTTTTTTTATTTTTTGAGAGATTTTCTTATGTAGGGGCTCATTTTTTGCGGGATGAGGTGAGGTGACGGTTTTAGTGGTACCATTTTGTGGGACATACGCGTTTTTGATCACTTTGTGTTGCACCTTTTGTGATGTAAGGTGACAAAAATGGCTTGTTTTGACACAGTTTTTTTTTTTTTTATTACGGTGTTCACCCGAGGGGTTAGGTCATGTGATATTTTTATAGAGCTGGTTTTTACGGACGCGGCAATACCAAATATGTCTATTTTATTTTTTCTATTTTTAACATTTTTTTTATATTTCTTACTTGGGGGCTTTTTTTTTTTTTTTACATGTGAAACTTTTTTTTATTTTATTTTTTCAACCCTTTATTTATTTATTTTTATTTTACACTTTTCGTTACCCATAAGGTCATACAAGACCTCTGGGGGACATTTACTTCACTTTTTCTTTTATTTTTTCACTGTTGATTTCTCCTGTAACTGGGGCTGACATAGTAGCCCCAGTTACAGTGGAAATACACACCCCAGAGAGGCTGTACAGCGCAATACTGCGCTGTACAGCATCAGTGCAGGGCTGATCGAGGCCTCTGAAAGACCTCACACAGCTCCTGCACTCCCCGGTCCCGGCGGTCACATGACCGCCGGGCCGGAACAGGAAGCGCATAGCGCGGTGAGCGCTGTGTATGCAGCGATCCAGAAGGCAGGGACACCTGGGAACTGTCCCTGCCTTCTCTCTGGGTTGCCCTGCTGTCACTGACAGCGGGCAACCCAATCAGCAGCTGCACGATTAGCGTGCAGCTGCGATCTCTGAAAGGACGTTTTAAAACGTCCATTAGGAGATAGAGATCCACCTCCCGGACGTTTATAGTCTATGGGCAGATGGGAGGTGGTTAAATAAAAAAATACATTGTCATAAGTTATAATAGAAAAACAGCCTAACCTATCATATCTGAAGCCCAGTCCCAGCTCTCGTAAGTGTAGTGGAGACGTGCAACTGCACTCTGGGTGGGATAGTTGCCAAGGTATTAGTGTACTATTAACGTGAATCTGTCACCTCCTATTGAAAGGGTTGTGCAACCTTCACTGGACAACCCACTTCACTGTCTTTTGTGGACAGGTCCCCGCTGAAGCCAGTCATTGGCTGGAGCGGAGCCGGTACCCATGCCCGGCAGGAAGTAAACAAGCCACGAGCCAGAAGATGGAGACGCCGGAGCCAGTGTGCAGAACCAGAACTCTGGGTTATTCTTGAACAACCCCTTTAAAGACTGTTGAGCCGATCTATGTGCCCAGTCACTTCTCAACCCACATTTTTATTAAAGTCTTTCAAAGTTTGACAAAGATCATGTCGAAAACAGCCTAAGGCTACATGCACATGACAGTGTAGTTTATGCAGATATTCCTGCTGATTTTGCTGCCTTTCTGCACCAAAATTTGCATGTTTTACTTGCAACTTTTGACACAGATATGCCCTAGATCTCTCCCTTTGCATGGCAAAGGGTCATATCTGCACTGGAAAATCCTCATAATCAATTGACATGTTAGAAATGTCAAAATCTACACTTCAGGTCAATTTCTGCACAGTAAATGCTGCACTGTGTAAATGAGATTTTGAATATTTTCATCTATTTAGCTGGTACTGTATTAGACTGCTGATTTTCTGCACGAAAATACAAAAGGTCCTGCGGACTGTTCACACTTGGCACTGCAACACCTAAATGAGGCAGGTTAAAACTCACAGTGCATATAATAAAAAAAATAGGTGTGCACTACTAAATACTAAGATGTTGAGGACACTTGTGGTGTTTTGAAAGTCAGCTATATACAATCACGCACCTGTGTAGAGCAACCTCTATGCGCACGAGAGTGACTTGTTGAATTTGACTTTCTCCACTTACAGATTATGCATCAGACAACCAGGCGTTAATCAAGTAGCCTTTTAATCCGGAGATTGTATTACAAGATGTTGCAGGGTAATCTAGATGGTAAAATAATTATGCTAACAATAACTCCTAGCTCAGAAGATGGATGCTGCTACTCAGAAAGATGAGCACACTATGAGCAAGGCATCATTGGGGAAACAGGGAGTGGCTAGGCTAAACTAACTAGAAAACGGGGGGGGGGGGGGGGGGAGCATACCAATACACAATGCAAGATACTGGAACAGAACACTCCCCGTCTGGTATCGGTAGATACCACTATATATATGCATACAATGGAATTGTATAAAATAACAATAGCTTGCAGATGCAAATAATGTCCATCTACCTGAAAAGGAAACATGCAATGAACATTATTCAAATAAAAAAAGGATAAGTCTTCAGTTCCGGCCATAGAGCTGGTACTGGAAACCAGTCTTAGAAAATGTTGAGCATCTTTAGTAGAAGGGATCTCAACATGGAAGTTCTACAGGCATGAGTAACACAACATCTGTAACAGGGCGGAAGAAGGTCTTGATTACTCCACCTCTCGCGGTTCTTACTTCCACCTTACAAACCTTCCCATCCTAACTGGAAACGACTTTAGTAATAAGTCCAGTAGGCAGATAATCAACTTGTTTGTCTCTTAACAGAACAAAATCTCCTTCCTTTAAATTAGGGCTTGGTTCTTGCCACCTGCGTTCTTGCTGGAGGCAGAGGTACTCTCTTCTCCACATTTTCCAGAACTGACTGGCAAGATGTTGTACCTGCTTCCACCGAAACTTATAAAGGTTGTGCTCTTTGAAAATGCCAGATGGCACAGGAATATTTCCTATCTTTTGGGTCAATAAGGTGGCTGGCATTAAAATATGTGGGGATTCAGAATCAGAAGAGACAGGAGCCAGAGGTCTTGAGTTTACTATCGCTGTTACCTCTGCAAGGAAAGTAGCCAAGACTTCATGCGTCAGTTCGACAGATCTAGAGTCCATTAGCATAGAATCTAAGATTCGTCTGGCGATTCCGATCATCCTTTCCCATGATCCACCCATATGTGAAGAGTAAGGCGGATTAAAACTCCATACACAGCCGCTTACTTTGAGATTCAAACTGGTGCCTTGATGATCTCCAACTCGTTACAAGCTCCATTACAAGCTCAATTACCTCAATGTGTACTGCACGAACGGATAGACAGGTGAACATTACTGCCCAACGTTTATTATAGGCTTGACCTCCACGATTTCTTCGAGCAATAACTGTCCAGGGTCCGAAGACATCCACTCCAATTGTAATTTTTGAAAAAATATTGGGATTACAGTTTGCAAAAACAATGCAATACGCCATTGTTTTTAGGCTTTAGTTTTTAGTGTTCAATGCATGGTTATATTGATGTTTTTACATTCTACGGGTCACTATGATTATCAAAGTTATATGATCATGTTTTACTACTTTAAAAAAAAATGTAAATGCTCCTGCCATATTCTGACATCCATAACTTTTTTTTACTTTTCTGTTCACTGAGCTGTGTGAGGGCTAATTTTTTGCAGGGCAAGCTATAGATTTTATTGATACCATTTTGGGATACAACGGTCCTTTTTGATAATTTTTTTATTCACATTTTTGGAGGAGGGAGGGTGACGCATGCAGATTAGATAATGGGATGACAATAGACTGGGTTGTTGCGGATTATACCAATTATGTTAATCTTTTTATTAGAGTTTTTAAAAAAATATTTTATAAGACTTTATTGAACTTTATTTTTCACTTTTTCAAATGGTTTAGGGAACTTACAATCTTTTGATCACTTGTACTGTGCACTGTAGAACTCCTGTAGACTAATATATCTATATTGTATTAGTGGCCAGGACATGAGAGGCCTGGAGCCCTTTAGAAGGACCCCGATTCCCATGCCAAGAACTCAGCACTCAGTGATTGCATTCATTGGGTGCTGATTGCAAGACAGAAGAAAAAGTTATGGTTTTAAGACTGATACAGGGGTTGTACAGTGCACAGATATTGATCACCTATCCTCAGATTTACCTTCTTTGGAACTAAGGGGCATAGGCCAACCCCTGAAAACCCATAGCATCTTTAACGTTCTGGCAGTCGCCAAACCCAGAACCCAGCGCCTCTCTTAGACTGAACATGCCCATCTACCTTGGACTTCTGAGCAGAGTACGTATGTAGCTGGTTCCTACACTGCCCTGAATATTGTAGACTTAAATAAGTCCAAAGAGAGGCAGTATATTTAGTGTTAGGGACCCATCTGTGGGAGCCACCTTGATGCCTGGTAGATGGGCCCGACACATGTTTCAACAAATATGTGCACTAAGAGCTTCCATTAACTCATTTATAGTCGGTATTGTACCACTTTCATTTAGAATGACCCCCATTTCTTAGCTCTATTGTTTGTATGTATAATGGTGTGCAGCCATCTTGGTTTTTATAATTATGTATGCTTCATTGATTTGCACCTGTGATTCTGAAGGCTCTAGTCTAAATTCTCTTGTGGTATATATTGAGGGTAGCGCCTCTTTTAGACTGAACACGCCCATCTACCTGGGACTTCTGAGCAGAGTACGTATGTAGCTGGTCTCTACACTGCCCTGAATATTGTAGGCTTAAAGGGGTTGTCCAAGTTATATTTATTGATGACCTATCCTCGGGATAGGTCATCAATATCAGATCGGCGGGGGTCCGACACCCGGCCCCCCCTCCGATCAGCTGTTTGAAGAGAAGGCGTGCGCGGTGTCAGCGCTGCTTCCTCTTCACTGTTTACCTTCTAGCTGTTGCATCTGCAGTGGTGAGCAGGTGTAATTACACCCAAGCCTTCCTATTGAAATTAATGGGACGGCTTGGGTGTAATTACACCTGCTCACCACTGCAGATGCAACGGCTAGAAGGTAAACAGTGAAGAGGAGGCAGCGCTGACACTGATCAGAGGGGGTGCCGGGTGTCGGACCCCCGCCGATCTGATATTGATGACCTATCCTGAGGATAGGTCATCAATAAATATAACTTGGACAACCCCTTTAAATAAGTCCAAAGAGAGGCAGTATATTTAGTGTTAGGGACCCATCTGCGGAAGCCACCTTGATGCCTGGTAGATGGGCCCGACACATGTTTGGGCAAATATGTGAGCTAAGAGCTTCCATTAACTCATTTATAGTCGGTATTGTACTACTTTTATTTAGAATGACCCCCATTTCTTAGCTCTATTGTTTGTATGTATAATGGTGTGCAGCCATCTTGGTTTTTATAATTAAGTTTGCTTCATGGATTTGCACCTGTGATTCTGAAGGTTCTAGTCTAAATTCTCTTGTGGTATAACTATTACGCACTATGCACCTCATCTGTCGGTGACTCTGCCCTGTAACATTATGTGGTCTCCACTTCATGGCTGAGCTGCTGTAGTTCTTGAATTCTTTAACTTAAAAATTATTACCACTCACAGTTGATCGTAGAATATCTAGGAAGGAAGAAATTTTACAAATTGACTTGTTACAACAGTGGCATCCTATTTCAGTACCACACTGAATTCAGTGAGCTCTATAGAACGAGACATTCTTTCAGAAATGTTTGGAAAGGCAGACTGCATGGCTAGGAGTTGGGTTTTATACAAAAATAATGGTAAGGTCCAGAATACCTAACAATGCTCCTCTCATGTTCATGGGACTGACCAATCACAAATATAACACAACTGTTCTCCTCAGTACTCCCCTCACATATAATACATGCATATGTGTACTCCTGACCTATGAGAGGAGAATTGCATTAGTAAAGAACATATTTAAAATCATTAGACCTTTAAATACATAAAAAGCTAAAAACAGAATTGGGTATTTCAGGACAATAATCCATTTTAACACAGAGAACGTCTATTGTACAATTAATATCATATACACTTATCAACCCCCATTAAATTTGTGGATAGACAAGGCTATGGAACACAGGATAAGTTTATTGGCCCAAAGCCAATAATTATTACAAGTGTCGTGTATGAACATAGACCTAGTTGACCTGCTTTTCATATATGGAAATGATTCCAGGTGGAAAATCAATTTTATACACCTGTGGCAATGAGACTGAAAAAAAACATCTGACTTTAGTGATTAAGAGGTGTGCCGCAAAGCGTTTCTCCATGTAGTTTATATAACCCACAGCATATCAGATAACTCACCCATATAGGTGCAGTTGCATTTGAGTGACCTAGTTTATGTTTCAGGGAGTGGGTGGCTCCTTAATCCATTTTGATAGGTTACTTTCTAGTGGCAGATATAATGGAATACTTCACCTTAAAGGCTATGGGGGCATTTTTTATTATTGCATTTTACTTGTTTTGGGCTAAAAGTATTTTTTTTAATTGGTCTTTATTAAAAACATTCAGCCATTTCAGAGATACAAGGGTTAAATAAAATCAGTCTGTTTGTAAGCTGTGACTTTCATTTTTTTTTTAAATCCCATCAGCTGACAGCTCATATAGAGCCCTGATCTCCAGACCTTGTGCACACTCATTCTAATCAAAATAAAAAGAGAAAATATAGTTTAAATAAGTGTTCATGAGGTCAGGAGATCAGAGATAACTGATATACACGAGCTGTCAGCTGATGGGATTTAAAGAAAACAAAGTCACAGTTTACAACATCCTTTTTTAACACTTGAAAAAATTATTTGAAGCCCAAAATGAGTCAATTCAATTGTAAAAAATGCCCCAGAAGGTTTAAAAGCCTGTAAATGAGGGCACAGCCACAACAACTTGTGTATGGGACTCGATGAAGGCTTACAGTATCTCACAAAAGTGAGTACACCCCTCACAGTTTTGTAAATATTTTATTCTATCTTTTCATGGGAGAACACTGAAGATATGACACTTTGATGCAATATAAAGTAGTCAGTGTACAGTTTGTATAACACTGTAAATCTTACGTGCCCTCAAAACAACTCAACACACAGCCATTACTGTCTAAACCGCTGGCCACAAAAGTGAGTAACACAGTGACAGGCAACTCATGTCCTGCACATATCGCTAACCTGTTAGTGTCCTTTGTATCACTAATAGGGATGATTGTTGTATGTGTTGACTCCCCAGATCGTCTCACCAGCAGTTTAGGCAGTGTGTAGCTCTACAGCAAGTACTGAAGCACTCAAAACGAGGCCTCCATACTCGAACCTGACCATTGTAGGGTCCCAAACAGGACTTGGACTAGTTTCTTAAGATTATACGTTTCTAGTCCGTAGGGTTACGCCACCAATGAGGCCAGGTGAGGTGATCGCCTCAGGCAGCACCAGGTAGGGGAAAGAGGGGGGCAGCGGAAGGGCCATGTGCAATGAGTGCCTTTCATTGTGGCAAAGAGGTTATGTTAAGAAATTGGCATGAGGGTGTCACGGTAAGTGGGGAAGGAAGAACACAAAATAAACAAAGTACAATAGTAACACAGACTAGGCCCCAAAGCTAGTGAGGAGGGGGATGGTAACCTCCTAGTTATCCCTGAGCCTCTACCTGACTGCTGACAGTATTAGCTTATCCTAATGATGGAAGAACTCATACACTGGAACCGAAGACCTGCTGAAACTGTCACAAACCCTAAGTTAGGGAGCTGGGATGAGACTGCCGGGACCTTCCACCGTGAAGGGACCAGCATCTCCCTGAGACCTAGACACAACAGACACACACAGTAGAAACAGGAGGACTTAGCTTGAAATTAGTAAGAAGCAGGAGAACGTCTAACAACCAGCTTAGAACTCGAGAAGGAAATAACAACCGCAAGGTCTGCAGTGAGAGGAGGGAATAAATAGAGCTAGAGAAGAAAGAAAACCCTAGGTACAGGGTACACAAAAGGTAGAAATGAACCAGAGGTGATGGAGAAAGAAAACATTGACTGTGTAGAAAGTGATAGAGAAGGCATCTGGAAACAGTGCTAGCAGAGCTACACACTTAATGAACAGGTAAGTGATAAAAGTTGGGAGATCAACGGCTGAAGCGTCAAATAAGACGTCTCAAGGCGACCCCGCTTACATATAAAAACAAATACAGGACTTACAAACAACTAACAGCGCCACTCTCAGCAAAGAAAGATAGATAATAATGGCCCAAGAACAAGCCTCAAGGGTGAATCTATGAGACACCCAGGTGAGTACCAGTAAAACTACAGTGCTGGTTTTGCTATATCATAATAATATTATTTTTCCGGTGTACCAAGAGAGGAAATATGCATAAGAAGGTTAAATATACACTTAATACGTGTTATATTAAAATCAAAACAGGGAAAACACCCTGATGAACTCGCTTCACAGGGGGCATGCCACCAGGATAAAGCTCAAGACACCTGGAGCACAACCCCCCAGCCAGGATCGCCTGTAGTATGTTGAAGATTAGACGTCAGCGCTCCAATCGTACCAAGATGGAAATATACGGCACGTGGGACAGCTACTCTTCATCAATCTTTTTTATTCAAATGTTAAAAGGCTCAAAGCGTTTCGGGGAGGACAAATAATCCCCTTCATCAGGAGCAAAGTTAATAACCAGAATAGCAGTAGTACACAGATATATATAATACAAAATTACCGCCTAATAAACATCACCTCTGGTTTCGGAGACAAACCAGAAGTGGTGCGTTCCACGGTGGAACGCATGTGGTAAAAACGAATACTAACTAATAATAAATAGACTTAATGTATATAATTATAAATGTTCCAGTTAGCGATAGTGGAACATTTATATTGGGACTCAAAAGAGAGCACTGATGGTCGAGGAAGATAGTAGACTAGAGAAGCGCTAGCAGGAGGAGGTGGCAAGGGAGATGGTTCAGCAGGTTCCACATAGTTTTTCAACAAAGATTTGTGAAACACATTATGGATCTTCCAAGCCTGCGGAAGTTCAAGACGGAACGCAACTGGATTAATAATGGCAAAGATCTTGTAAGGACCAATAAATCTTAGGCCCAACTTCCAAGAGGGTACCTTCAACTTAATGTTCTTAGTGGACAACCACACCAAATCACCCACACACAGGTCCGGACCAGTCATACGTCTCTTGTCAGCCATACGGCTATATCTTTCACCCATTTTTTTCAAATTGATTTGAATCTTCCGCCAGATAGATGACAATGAGGAAAATAATCTCTCCTCTTCAGGTATACCAGAGGACTTGGTCCCAGAAAAAGTACCAAACTGAGGGTGAAACCCATATGCACCAAAAAATGGTGACTTATCAGTGGACTACTGTCTACGGTTATTCAAGGCAAACTCAGCCAAAGACAAAAATGAAGACCACTCTTCTTGATTCTTGGAGACAAAACACCTCAAATAAGTTTCAGGTTCTGGTTAGTGCGCTCAGTTTGTCCGTTCGACTGAGGGTGAAAAGCCGAAGAGAAAGACAACTGAACTCCCAGACAAGTACAGAATGCCTTCCAGAACCTGGAAGCAAATTGCGTCCCCCTATCAGACACCACATCAGACGGAATGCCGTGTAATTTCACAATGTTATCAATAAACACTTGAGCGAGAGTTTTGGCATCGGGCAAACCTGATAATGGTATAAAGTGCGCAATCTTACTGAAGCGGTCCACGACCACCAAAATCACAGTCTTCCCAGAGAAACTAGGTATATCAGTGATGAAGTCCATGCACAGATGCGTCCAGGGACGGGATGGACAAAGGAAGAAGAGATCCTGAAGGCCGAGCATGAGTCACCTTGGCACGTGCACAGGTCTCACAAGCTGCCACATAGCCCTCCACACTTTTACTTAAACCTGGCCACCAGAATCTCAGAGAAATAAGATTTACAGTGGATCTGCTCCCAGGGTGTCCCACAAGGACAGTATCATGATGCTCCTTGAACACCTTGTGTCGAAGCCCAGAAAGAACAAACAACCTCCCTAGAGGACAGGAATTAGGTGCCTCACCTTGAGCTCCCAACACCTCCGCCTCAAGTTTGGGATAAAGGGCCGAAACCACCAACCCATCAGCCAAAATCGGAGCAGGATCCTCCGAATCTCCCAACCCTCCCTCAGGAAAGCTACGCGACAAAGCATCCGCTTTGACGTTTTTGGCCCCAGGGAGATAAGTGACCACAAAATTAAATCTGGTAAAAAACATCGACCATCTGGCCTGCCTTGGGTTCAGACACTTCGCTGATTGCAGGTAAGCCAGATTCCTATGGTCAGTAATTAATGTAATGGGATGAATTGCTCCTAACCAATGGCGCCATTCTTCAAAGGCAAATTTAATAGCCAGAAACTCTCTATTGCCAACATTCAAAATTTTTTCGGCAGAAGAGAGTTTTTTAGAAAAAAAAAAGGACAAAGGCGCCATTTGCCAGGAGAAGGACCCTGCAACAACACAGCTTCGACTCCCACTTCTGATGCATCAACCTCCACAATGAAAGGTTGCGACACATCGGGTTGCACCAGAATGGGAGCAAAAGCGAAACATTTCTTTATTGCAGGAAAACCATGTAATGCCTCTTCCGACCAGACTGAGAAATCCACACCTTTCTTGGTAAGATCAGTTAAAGGCTTGACAATAGTGGAATAATTCAGGATACATTTTCTTTAGTAATTAGTAAATCCCAAAAACCACATCAGCACTCTCTGCAAGTAACCTAGGAACTGCAGCTCCTCAACAGCAAACACACATTTTTACAACTTAGCATACAACTTATTCTCCCGGAGGATCAATAATACTTGTCTTAAATAATGAGTCTCCATATCGGACGAATAAATGAGTATGTCATTGAGGTAAATAACAACAAACCTCCCCACCAAATGATGAAAAATTTAATTGATAAAGTGCTGAAAGACCGCAGGAGCATTAGTCAAACCAAAGGGCATGACCAAGTTCTCGAAGTGGCCCTCAGGGGTATTAAAAGCAGTCTTCCATTCTTCCCCCTCCCTGATTCTTATCAGATTATAAGCCCCTCTTAAATCCAACTTGGAAAACACCTTGGCTCCGACAATTTGATCAAATAAATCCGGGATCAAGGGAAGGGGGATAAGGATCCTGGACAGTAATAAGATTTAGCTCCCGGAAATCTAAACACGGTCTAAGGGACCCATCTTCTTTTTTTTTTTTTTTAACAAAAAGAAGACGGGAGCCACAGGTGACTTAGATGGTCTAATATGTCCTTTTGCCAAACTCTCGGTTATATACTTTCGCATAGCTACTCTTTTGGGTTGAGAAAGATTATATAACCGAGACTTTGGCAATTTAGCTCCGGGAATAAGATTGACCGGACAATCATACTCTCAGTGAGGGGGTAACTCCTGATCTCCACCCTCAGAGAATATGTCCGAAAAATCAGAAAAAAACGGAGGTAACACCTTAGTGGATACAGTTGACAATACAGAAATCACTCCATTTACTGATCTGTCTTGCTCGTCAATCTATGGTAGGATTATGTCTGATCAACCATGGTAAACCCTTCAGCACAAAACAAGAAATGAACTCAACGTGAGAATCACCCACCCTCAAATGAATATCCTGCACCATATGAGTCAGATACTTTTGTGAGAGAGGAGGGGACTCCATAGCAATCACAAATATCTCTTTGTTTAATGCGCTTGTTTTAAAACCATGACGTTGAACAAATTGATAATCAACAAGGTTAACCACTGTCAACATCTAGCGCCACCAAAGACAAAAATACCTTTTCTGACTCCCCATCTACGCTACCAAGAGTAAGAGAACTAGATCTATTAGTTAGAACCCCCCTTTTTTTTTTTTTTTTTGTACCTTGAGGTTTAATATAAGGACCAACGTTAATAAAATGTCCTTCTTTTCCACAGAAGAAACAAAGTCTTCTCTGAACCCTGAGGTTCCTATTACCAGGGCCTGAAGAGACCTGTCCCAACTGCATAGGCTTATCACCAGACACTAGCTGAAGTGACTCAGAACCCAGAGGGACAGAAGAGAGTGTTTCCCCATATGACAGTGCATCCCGAGAGAGGGGAACCTTGCATCTCTCTCTCAGGCGTCTTTCAATCCGTAAAGAATAAGGGTTTTCATGGAATGCCAGAGCGTTTTTTTGTCTCTCAGACAGCCCCTGACTACGGAGTGCTGGGTTATTCCAGTCCGAATCAGTCACCCATCTCCTAAATTCTGAAAAATATGACTCTGCAGAACATTCTCCCTGACTCAAGCTACGCAGCTTAGATTCGGCCAGAGAAACCCGGTCTGGGTCATCATAAATAAGGCCCAGGGCTCTGAAAAATTCATCCACCGATCAGAGGGATTGGAAAATGATCGGCAGAGAAAAAGCCCAGGACTGAGCATCACCTTTCAGCAAATAAATAATAATCCCCACTCTTTGATTCTCGTCCCCAGAGGAGATCGGACGCAGACGAAAATACAATTTACAAGATTCTCTGAAGCGAACAAAGTTATCACTTCCCCTAGAAAATCTATCTGGGAGGACGACCTGGTTCCCACTGGCTGAACCAGATGCCTGAGAATCCCGAAGCTGCGCAACAGAATGACGGAAGTCAGCTACCTCCAAAGATAATCCCTGCATGCGATCCACTAGTGCATTCACAGTATCCATATATGCACAGAGCAAGGAAAATAATGACGGTAAGGGCGGTTAATGTCATGGTAAGTGGGGAAAGGAAGAACACCAAATAAACAAAGTACAACAGTAACACCGACTACTTAGGGGGGTGGTAACCTCAAAGTTATCCCTGAGCCTCTGCCTGACTGCTGATAGTATGAGCTAATCCTAATGATGGAAGAACTCATACACCGGAACCTAATACCTGCTGAAACTGTCACAAACCCTAAGTTAGGGAACCGGGATGAGACTGCCGGGATCTTCCACCGTGAAGGGACGAGCGTCTCCTTGAGACCTAGACACAACACACTCACAATGTAGAAACAGGAGGACTTAGCTTGAGATGAGTAAGAAGCAGGAGAACCTCTAACGACCAGCTTAAAACTCCAGAAGGAAATAACAACCGCAATGTCTGCAGTGAGAGGCAGGCATAAATAGAGCCACTAAACAGCAAATGAGCAGAACTTGGGGAGAGGTGAGATCCTGCCCACAACAACAGAAAGACTTGTCAGATAGACTCACATACTGTAAGTCTATCTGATATTCTCAAACCTCTCAGGGCAGGCAGTGACAGGGGGGGCACCGTTTCAGTTTTTGTCTCAGGCAGCAGAAAACCTAGGTGCACCCCTGCCAGTCCGTAGCAATCCAGGTTTCTCGTTTACTAGACCAGTGCCAAGGAGGATGACTATGGCTGGCTGTAAAGACACATATTGAACATCATGGCCAATTTTCTTCTGTTAAAGGGATTCTGTCAGCTCTCATAAAACAAATTCAGATTTTAAACCAGTCATGCTCCACAGATTACCTTGAACCGGCTTTGGTGTTCTATACTGTAATCCGTCCAGTAGTTTTGCTGAAAAACGACTTTTAAAATTATGCTAATTAATCCTGAAGGTGCCCAGAGGGGCGTTATGTTCCACTTTGTGTGCCCAGTAACACCCCCCCTGCAGTGCCCAAAACGCCTTCCTCCTGAATCCCTAACCGCCCACAGCGTCTCATCCCTCTCCTCCCCCTCCCTGACGGCCGAGCGAAGTCTCGCGCAGACGCAGTACCCACTGAGGGCTGCACCAGTGCGATTTGCTGGAGACTGAGGGCAGGAGCTTCATCGACGTCACTGGGCATGCGCCGAGCCCAGTTACGTTCTATGCTCGCTCTTCCCTCAGTCTCCAGCAAATCGCACTGGCGAGCGCTCTGTACAGTATTAGAATGTATTGGCTCTGATAAACTGTTACTTCGCTTCACGTAATAACATCATAAATTGATTTCTACTGTAAAAAAAAACATTTCCCGAACATAGGTTCGGTTCCAAGGTTCCACTTGGAACTGAACGCTAGTTCGAGAAGTAGGGTTTTACAGTAGAAATTAATTTATGAAGTTATTACACAAAGTCTCGGAGCCAATACATTCTAATACTGTATGGAGCACCCACGCCGTACAGTATTGAAACAAAATTTTATGTGAATCGACTTCGGATGTTTCCTTCGAAGTCGATTCGCTCATTCCTAGTTGCCACATATTCCTTATTGCCTTGATGTGAATATCTATTATTGAGCAAAAATATCAACACAATATCAAGTCACATCTTTATTGTATAATTAAACAACATACAGTACAAAATTAGATAAAAGCAGATGCTCACCTATGACACTGGGAGCATCCTCTACATAAAAATGTCATCAAGATCTAACAGTGGATAATAACATACAGCATGTGCGACATAAATCTAACCATGTCTTCCAGGACAAAATAACAGTATAGCACCAAGTAATTACATGAGACATAGGTTCAAACTGATAACAAAGATATACTGACCAGCCAGGACACCGAGAAGCCCAGATACTCATTTTGCTTCAGAGGGGTCCTGTTTAGTTGGAGTACCTCTGCTATCATCTGAACCTATGCCTCATGTATATTTATTTAGTCATATACTGCCTTTTGTGCCTTAGGATTGTGTTAGATTTATGTCATGTGTGCTGTATGTAATTGGCTATTTTTAGACATTGCTGACATCTTTATACTAGTCAAGTTACCAATACGAACCTTACAAAATCATGTAAACCTAAATGGGCCTAGCTCAAAGAACCAAGATGGAAAAAAATACAATGTTACTGCTACATACATGGAAATACCAGTATATGGACAACTAGACCATAATTACCAAGTGATAATACTAACTACAGCCAGTACAGATAGGACGCCAAAAATGGTTATAAACAATAACAAAATAGTACAAAAAAAGTATATATAACATGGCATACATGTACAAGCTTACAATGGCATGGGCAGAAACCAAAAGAAAAAAATCCTGCCAACATTTAAAAGTTATATCAGATGTTCATACCCATAATGAAGATGGTTCGGTCCACTCTGAAAAAAATAACCTCTATGCCATTTAAAGGGGTTTTCTGGTTTCAGAGCTCAGACATATCCCCATTTTCACCCCTCCGACCATCCCTGATATGAACATCGGAGCATTTCATGCTCCGATGCTCTCCGTTGCACTGCACTGAATCGCACAGGACAAAGGCTTATTTTGGAGATCCGGTGACGTACCGGGCTCTCCATGAGTAAAGCTAGGAGGAGGTTTCTGCCTAGCAGAGAGCCTGGTGACAGCACTGGCACTAATGGGGCGGGCTTTAGCGCTGCCCTAGCCTTTAAAATGGCCTCCGCCTAGCAGTATAAAATATATAAACAAACAGCCCTTGCCCTGCGCAATACAGTGCAGGGCAAGGAAGAGCATCGGAGCATAAAATGGGGGCTGCCTGGGTGATAATGGAGATATGTCCGTGTTCAGCTCTGAACCCAGACAACCCTTTTAAGCCGTTATAGCTTGTACATCTATGCCCTGTTATATATACTTTTTTGTACTATTTTATTATTGCTTCTAACTATTTTGGGGGCACATCTGTAATGGCTGTGGTTAGTATTATTACATGGTAATTATGGTCTAGTTGTCCATCCTTTACATGTCACATGTACATAATTACCCTTCTTAGGGCGGGTTCGCATTGGGGTTATTGAATACCATTATAGGAATGCAAAACGCAAGCTTTTAAGAGGCATTCGGTTTTGCTCCGTCCTAATACATGTCTATGGGGACACATAACAGTTTTGTTATACGTGACAGAAAAATAGGACTGAGAAAAACTGAATGCCTCTTCAAAGGCTTCCGTCCTGCGTTTGGTCCTAAAATGTTGTACCAACTGTTATAATTGAACCTATAATGGAATTCTATAACAATGTGAACCTGCCCTAATATTACATAGATGTCCTTTTTTTATTTTGGGTCCCTTCAACTTTACCAATACCTCTTCTCCTCTTGATGGTTATTAGATCTGTGTAGCTACCTCTATTCTACCTTCCCCTTCAACTTTACTAATACTTTTATAGCTCTTCTCCTCTTCATAGGAATTAGATCTGAGTAGCTATTGCTATCCTTCCTCCTCCTCTTTTACATCTGTCTTTTATTCATCAACTTTTGATTCAATTTTCTTTATCATTCTACTCTTCACTATTTTCCTTTCTTCCACACAGATGAGACTTGACAAAAGTGATTTTGACCGAAACACCGTCACATCTGAACGTACAATTCTTCACTGCTTGAATAAATGGAGACTTACGAGTAAACACTGCACAAAGCAATAAACCTAAAAACTAATTTTTGCGTCTGCACTGAACTTTCTTTGAAGAACCCTTCTAGTTGCACCGCAGCCTCTAATTGGTGTGCTATTCCTTCCAGTTGTCCATACACTCAGTGGTGTTTCCATGGAAGTAGCAGTAATATTGGGCTTTTTCCATCTTGCCATGTCTTTTTCGCAGATATACCTTTATTATGATGTGTACTTCAATAAACATTTATATTATTTACTAATTAGTGGCTCTTTATTTGTGGGCTATTGGAGTATTTGTATAGGTTGTTTGGATCTTTATACTCGTTCCCAGTGTTGTAGGTGTGCACCTGCTTTTTGTATTGTGTTTTATTTATATTTATTATACCATAAAGATGTAACTTGATGTCGTGATTACTGTATTATCATAATATTTATTTTGGTGAGATTCACCCAGGAAAATATTGTAATTTAAAAAAAAAACATAGAAGACAAGGAATGAGAAGGCGTGTGGAGGATAAGGCTCCATTCACGTCAGTGTCATGACTTCCACAATGCTCTACCCTATACATTGTACACATTTACATGGGCATTTGTCAGGATTCTGCCATCTTGACTAGGGATGAGCGAATTTCATATTTTGAAATTCGTTTTTGGTTCGTGTTGTGGTATTTACTGAATTGCAGTATGGATTCTGTTACCACGGACCATAACGCAATTCCATGACAGAATGCATAATGGAATGCCTTAAGAGGCATTCCGTCATAATAGAAGTCTATGGCTTGCATAACGGATCCGTCCGGTTTCCGTTATGCAGGAGAGGACTCTAGTGTAGGCTAAGGACTTCTATTATGACAGAATGCCTCTAAAGGCATCACATTATGCATTCAGTCATGGAATTGCTTTATGGTCCATGGTAACGGAATACATAACGCAATTCGGTAAATACCATAACACGAACCAAAAACGTCAATGCAGCCTAAGGCTGAAAAATGTACCTTTAACGTACAATGTTGCATGTTATTACAGTGGTGTTGTTATGTATCTTCTATATAACCTGTACTTGTCTACCTGCTGTGGTTGACAGCCAATAAACTCCCAACTGGATTTTGTGACTGGCATGACCCATGTCAGGAAGTACATGTGTACAGTACAGAGCACCAAATATGGTGAATTTTACTTTTCCTGAACCATACCATGTTTCCTTTCACTTATTATTCTGTTAAGTTCCACAACAATACCCTTGCACACTAATTCCATGGTCATATTGGTTTTATTTCATAATCTGTATATACGTACACATGTTCACCTGCATGGATCATAGGAAACAGTGTTCTTTGATGGTTCATTGACACACTAATAATTCAAGCCAACTCCTGGCCCCATTCTCTAGTGTCAGAAACGGTTGTATTTCCTATATTTTCTTTTGGTCCATGTGGGAGCCTTGACTGCAAATTTACAGACATGCATTCTGTAAAAAATGCTCCTTCACTTCACCACCAATATGGAGGTTTTTAAATGATCATACAAAAATGTCTACTGGCCATATCCATAAATATAAAGCAACTTACAAATCATTAGTCAGACCACACATGGAGTACTGTGTACAGTTGGGTCCAGAGAAGGGCAACTAAAGTAATAACTGGAATGGAGCAACTACAGTCCCCTGAAAGATTATCAAAATTAGGGTTATTCACTTTAGAAAAAAGACGACAGAGGGGAGATATAATAACTATGTATAAATATATCAGGGGTCAGTACAGAGATCTATCCATCATCTATTTATCCCCAGGACTGTGACTGTGACGAGGGGACATCCTCTGCGTCTGGAGGAAAGAAGGTTTGTACACAAACATAGAAGAGGATTCTTTACGGTAAGAGCAGTGAGACTATGGAACTCTCTCCCTGAGGAGGTGGTGATGGTAAATTCACTAAAAGAGTTCAAGAGGGGCCTGGATGTATTTCTGGAGGGTAATAATATTACAGGCTATAGCTACTAGAGAGGGATCGCTGATCCAGGGAGTTATTCTGATTGCCTGATTGGAGTCGGGAAGGAATTTTTTATTCCGCTAAAGTGAGGAAAATTGGCTTATACCTCACAGGTTTTTTTTTTGCCTTCCTCTGGATCAACTTGCAGGATGAAAGGCCGAACTGGATGGACAAATGTCTTTTTTTCGGCCTTATGTACTATGTTACTACTATCTACAGAGAATTGGGGTTGTCTACTTATTTGACAGGTTTTTTTTATTGTCATTGTAAATTCCAGCAGTAAGATGACACAAGAAATCCATCAGGTCAGGCCGCGTACCCCTAACGTAAAAACTGGGGTGAAGTCATGGGCTAGTACTATAATGATAAAATAATGCTCACAAAGAAAATCTGCTGCTGCTGCTTTGGTGCTACCATCGCTGTCTGTTACTGTCCTGCAGTGAAGATGTTGTGATTTCCACAGTGATCGCTGCAGGATAACAGCAAAGACCAGCACAAACACTGGAGGGGCGACGATTTTCTAGGTGAGTAATACTTTTTATTTACGGTAGTTTAGCATCTCTAAAAGACTAATAACATATGCAAATAGTATAAAGAACTGTAATGAGAATAGCAGCTCATCATGCTAAGGTTTTAAAGTGACTGTAAGGACCCAGAGAAAAGGAACTGTTACTATCATATCACTAAACTTAAGACTGTATTACACAGCTCGATTCTACAGGTGATTGCGCTTCCTTCCTGGCAATCGCCTGCTCGCTACTGGAGGAGACCGCTGCTATTACATGCAGTGATCTCCACGGCATGGGGAGGAGCATTCGTTATGCCATCATTCGTCACCATGCTGTGTAGTTATTTGCCACCAGCAAATCGCAATCTTTCAGCATGCTGCCGATCTATATATGTGTCCCAGTTACTGTTCCCCTTCCCTCCTGTGTTCAGTGTGGAGTTTCCCCCCCACGCTGGTCGTGACATTATCAACCGCCACAAAAACCTCCATTTTGTTCAGGTCAGTGCAGCTATGGATCCTATGTCTGTATGGTCGAACAGCTGCAGGGACTGTCTTTGGAGGTAGCTGACCTACGCGCAACAGTCTTACGGATTCAGAGACCACAGGCGGCTGGTTCCGATGGTGGGTAACAGTGCTGCCCTGAACCTAAGGTTGCCCTCCCGGACAGATTTTCTGGGGGTAGTGACAATTTTATTCAGTTCAGGGAATCGTGTAAATTGTACTTTAACCCCTTAAGGATATGGCCATATTTCACCTTAAGGACCAGGCCATTTTTTGCTAATCTGACCAGTGTCACTTTATGTGTGAATAACTTTAAAACGCTTTTACTTATCCAGACCATTCTGAGATTGTTTTTTTCATCACATGTTATACTTCATGACACTGGTAAAATGGAGTTAAAAAAAAAAAAAAAAATTTATGAAAAAAATACCAAATGTACCCAAAATTTAGAAAAATTAGCAAATATCCAAGTTTCAATTTCTCTACTTCTATAATACATAGTAATACCTTCAAAAATATTTATTACTTTACATTCCCCATATGTCTACTTTATGTTTGGATCATTTTGGGAATGACATTTTATTTTTTGGGGACGTTACAAAGCTTTGAAGTTTAGAAGCAAATCTTGAAATTTTTCAGAAATTTTCAAAACCCCACTTTTTAAGGACCTGTTCAGGTCTGAAGTCACTTTGTGAGGCTTACATAACACCCAAAAATGACCCCATTCTAGAAACTACACCCTTCAAGGTATTCAAAACTGATTTTACAAATGTTGTTAACCCTTTAGGTGTTCCACAAGAGTTATTGGCAAATGGAGATAAAATTTCAAAGCAAGGGTTAACAGCCACATAAAACTCTATATTTATTGCCCTGATTCTGTAGTTTGCAGAAACACCCCATATGTGGCCGTAAACTACTGTACGAGCACACGGTAGGGCGTAGAGGGAAAGGTGCGCCGTGTGGTTTTTGGAAGGCAGATTTTGCTGGACTGGTTAATTTATACCATGTCCCATTTAAAGCCCCCCTAATGCACCCCTAGAGTAAAAACTCCATAAAAGCGACCCCATTTTGGAAACTACGGGATAAGGTGGCAGTTTTGCTGGGACAATTTTTAGGGTACATATGATTTTTGGTTGCTCTATATTATATTTTTTTGAGGCAAAGTTACCAAAAATAGAAATTCTGAAATTTCATCTCCATTTGCCATAAACTGTTGAGGAACACCTAAAGGGTTAATAAAGTTTGTAAAATCAGTTTTGAGTACCTTGAGGGGTGTAGTTTCTTAGATGGGGTCACTTTTATGGAGTTTCCACTCTAGGGGTACATCAGGGGGGCTTCAAATGGGACATGGTGCCAAAAAAAAAGGCCATCAAAATCTGCCTTCCAGAAACCATACAGTGTTCCTTTCCTTCTACGCCCTGCCATTTGGTCATACAGCAGTTTACGACCACATATGGGCTGTTTCTGTAAACTGCAGAATCAGGGTAATAAATATTAAGTTTTGGTTGGTTGTTAACCCTTGCTTTGTTACTGGAAAAAACAGATTAAAATGGAAAATTTGCCAAAAAATTGCTGTTTTTATTTTATTTTTTTGACCGTGTTCATCTGAGGGGTTAGGTCAGGCATATCCAAACTGCGGCCCTCCAGCTGTTGCAAAACTACAACTCCCAGCATGCCCTAATAGCTGTAAGCTATCCAGGCAAGCTGGGAGTTGTAGTTTTGCAACAGCTGGAGGGCCGCAGTTTGGACATGCCTGGGTTAGGTCATGGGGTATTTCTATAGAGCAGATTCTAATGGACGCGGCGATACCTAATATGTCTATAGTTTTACACTATATTATCCTTTTTTAAACAAAAAAAATTACATTTTAGTATCTCCATAGTCTAAGAGTCAGTTTTTTGTTTTTTTTTAGCCGATTATCTTAGGTCGGGGCTAATTTTTGGTGGGATGAGAGGACGGTTTTATTGGGGGGCATGTGACTTTTTGATCGCTTGCTATTACACTTTTTGTGATGTAAGGTGACAAAAAAATACCTTTTTTTGCACCGTTTTTATTTTATTTTTTTGACTGTGTTCATCTGAGGGGTTAGGTCATGGGGTATTTTTATAGAGCAGATTCTTACGGATGCGGCGATACCTAATATGTCTACTTTTTAAAATTTATTTAGGTTTTACACTATATTATCCTTTTATAAACAAAAAAAAAAAAACATTTTAGTATCCCCATAGTCTAAGGCCTCATGCACACGACTGTTGTGTGCACCCGTGGCCGTTGTTCCGTTTTCCGTGATTTTCTGCGGATCCATTGACTTTTAATGGGTCAGTTGAAAACTCGGAAACTGCACCGTTTGTCATCCGCCTCCGTGTATCCTGTCCGTCAAAAAAATATGACCTGTCCTATTTTTTTGACGGACAACGGTTCATGGACCCATTCAAGTCAATGGGTCCGTGAAAAAACACGGATGCACACAAGATTGGCATCCGTGGCCGTAGGTTACTTTCATACAGACAGATCCGAAGATCCGTCTGCATAAAAGCTTTTTCAGAGCTGAGTTTTCACTTTGTGAAAACTCAGATCCGACAGTATATTCTAACACAGAGGCGTTCCCATAGTGATGGGGACGCTTCTAGTTAGAATATACTACAAACTGTGTACATGACTGCTGCTGCCTGGCAGCACCCGATCTCTTACAGGGGGCTGTGATCCGTACAATTAACCCCTCAGGTGCCGCACCTGAAGGGGTTAATTGTGTGTATCATAGCTCCCTGTAAGAGATCCGGGGCTGTCAGGCAGCAGGGGGCAGACCCTCCTCCCTCCCCAGTTTCAATTTAATTGGTGGCCAGTGCGGCCCCCCCTCCCTCCCTCTATTGTATTAATATCATTGGTGGCACAGTGTGCGGCCCCCCTCCCTCCCTCTATTGTATTTATATCATTGGTGGCACAGTGTGCGGCCCCCCCTCTATTGTATTTATATAATTGGTGGAACAGTGTGCGGCCTCCCCTCTCCCCCCCCCCCCCCCCTGATCATTGGTGGCAGCGGAGAGTTACGATCGGAGTCCCAGTTTAATCGCTGGGGCTCCGATCGCTAACCATGGCAACCAGGACGCTACTGCAGTCCTGGTTGCCATGGTTACTTAGCAATATTAGAAGCATCATACTTACCTGCTGGCTGCTGCGCTGTCTGTGACCGACCGGGCGCTCCTCCTACTGGTAAGTGACAGATCATTAAGCAATGCGCTGCACAGACCTGTCACTTACCAGTAGGAGGAGCTCCTGGCCGGTCACAGACAGCGCAGCAGCCAGCAGGTAAGTATGATGCGTCTAATATTGCTAAGTAACCATGGCAACCAGGACTGCAGTGGCGTCCTGGTTGCCATGGTTACCGATCGTAGCCCCAGCGATTAAACTGGGACTCCGATCGGAACTCTCCGCTGCCACCAATGATCGGGGGGGGGGGGGGGGGAGGCCGCACACTGGCCACCAATGATATAAATACAATAGAGGGAGGGAGGGGGGACCACACACTATGCCACCAATGATATAAATACAATAGAGGGAGGGAGGGGGGGCCGGGGGGGGCACACTGGCCACCAATGATATAAATACAATAGAGGGGGGGGGGGCAGGGGGGCGCACACTGGCCACCAATGATAATACAATAGGGGGGGGGGCCGCACTGGCCACCAATGATATTCAAACTGGGGAGGGAGGGGGTCTGCCCCCTGCTGCCTGGCAGCCCCTGATCTCTTACAGGGGGATATGATACGCACAATTAACCCCTTCCGGTGCAGCACCTGAGGGGTTAATTGTGCGGATCACAGCCCCCTGTAAGAGATCGGGTGCTGCCAGGCAGCAGGGGGCAGTCATGTACACAATTCGTAGTATATTCTAACTAGAAGCGTCCCCATCACCATGGGAACGCCTCTGTGTTAGAATATACTGTCGGATATGAGTTTTCACAATGTAACTCAAATCCGATGGTATATTCTAACATAGAGGCGTTCCCATGGTGATGGGGACGCTTCAAGGTAAAATATACCATCGGATTGGAGAAAACTCCGATCCGATGGTATAAAAGGGACTCCTGATTTTACATTGAAAGTCAATGGGGACGGATCGGTTTGCAATTGCACCATATTGTGTCAACGTCAAACTGATCCGTCCCCATTGACTTGCATTGTAATTCAGGACGGATCTGTTTGGCTCCGCACGGCCAGGTGGACACCAGAACGACTTTTTTTTCATGTCCGTGGATCTTCCAAAAATCAAGGAAGACCCACGGATGAAAAAACGGTCACGGATCACGGACCTACGGACCCCGTTTTTGCGGACCTTAAAAAAAACGGTCGTGTGCATGAGGCCTTAGAGTCTTTTTTCTTTTTTTTTAGCCGATTATCTTAGGTAGGGGCTCATTTTTTGCGGGACTTGTAAGTGTACCCTGAGGTACTTTCACAAAGTTTTTACAGCTTCACGCCATACCTCGCTTGCTTAGAGGGAACATACTGGCGGAAAATGAGTCTCCCCTTGAAAGCAATGAGAGACTCATCAACCGTGACCTCCCTTCCAGGTACATAGGCCTCCAAAAATTTGGCCCCAAAGTGATCGATGACAGGCCTGATTTTGTACAGGCGGTCAGAGGCAGGATCACCTTGGGGGGACATGCTGCATTATCTGCATAATGCAGGCATTTCCGGATAGCCTCAAACCGGGTACGTGTCATGGCCGTACTGTAAAGTGGGGTCTGGTAGAGGACGTCCCCACTCCAGTAATGCCTGACACTGGGTTGTCCATGTGCAGCACGAGGCCCCAAAACGTCCTCATCTCGGCTGCACTGACCGGAGTCCAGCCACCGACCCTAGCCAAAAAGGAGCCTGGGTGTTGAGCAATGAACTGTTGGGCGAACACGTTCGTTTGCTCCACCATCAGATTCACAAAGTGGTCACTGAAAAAATGACTAAAATAGTCATATTCAGTGAAGTCCACTGTGGGAATTTGGATTCCTGGTTGGCCAACAAAATCAGGAATCACAGGCTCAAAATGCTCTGGGGTACACCAAAAAAAAAAAGATTCGCTGATCAGCCGTCCAAAGCTGATCAGCGGTGGGGTGTGCGATGCGCTAACAGTGGCCGGACGCTAAGAGTGCCGGCCACGGTGGGGGGGGGGGGGGCAGGGGGAAAGCTGCAGCACCCCTGGGGGTCTAGGGTCACACCTGATTAGGGTGATGCAGCAATCAAACCCTGAATATCCCTGCCTAACCTAACCTGTCCCTAACCTTTCCCTACGTACCTTTTAGTGCCAGATGGCACTGTGGAGGGTCAGAAGGGGTTGCTGGGCACAGATCCGATGCAGGCTCCTCTCTCCCGGACACAGAAAGGAGGAGGAGAGGAGAGCTGCATCAAGTTAAACCTCCCGCCTGCCCGTGCAGCCAATCAGAAGCGATCCTAAGAGGTGATGTCACCATCACATCGCAGGATGGTGATTGGTGGTGTATTATTACACCACCGATCACCATCCTGTTCCGGGTTATCGGGTCACCAGATACGTCATGTGTCCTTAAGTACCAGGACATCATGACGTACTGGTACGTCATGTGTCCCCAACAGGTTAAGCTGCGTTCATGCACTTCTGAGGATGAGTGTCGTGTGGGTATGATGATTTCTTTGCTTAAGGATGATGCACAGTCTTGGGCTTTTTCTCTGCCGAACAGATCACCGCCCCTTCAGTCGGTAGATGAATGTTTAAGAGCCTTGGGTCTTATTTATGAATGATGACCCGGTTCGGATCTCTCAGCCAGAGACCAGGTTACGTGGTAGAGAGAACGAACGCTCTGCGGAGATCTATTGCTCTGAAGTTAGGAGATGGGCTATGGATACGGAGTGGAATGATCCTGCTCTCCGTAGCCAGTTCTGTCAGGGTCTATCTGAGAGGCTGCTGGACGTGTTGGCCTTTCATGAAAAACCTGAGTCATTGAAAGCAGCCATGTCCCTTGCTGTACGACTGGATAGACGCCTGAGGGTGAGATCTAAGGGTCCTCATCCTCAGGACGTACTGTCAAATAAGGTGGCGGCTTCCTTTGACACTTATGGTAAAGAGATGCCTGTAGTTACGCCTTGTGAGGACCCTATGCAGTTGGGAGGAGCTACTCCTGGGACTACTGGTAAGAGCTCTGGTCATATGAAGGGAGTCTGTTTTTCTTGTGGAAAAAAGGGACATTTCGTGAATATTTGTCCATACATTCAGCGTCAAGATGTAAACAAAAACAAAAAAAAAGCTTAATCCCTAAATTACTAGTGGTGGTGTGGGTGGGGAACAAGAAAACTTACTTTTGTCATTTACTGGTAGTACCCGAATTTGCCTGTCTGCCGAGGTGGCGCTAGAGTCCAAAACTGTGGAAATCAAGGTATTTATCAACAGTGGGGCTGGGGTTAACCTGATTAATGGACAGTTTGTTCGTATTCATGGGTTGACTACTAGTGCACTAGAGAGAAGCATTTCTGTCTTTGCAATTGATTCTGCACCTCTTACCCAAAAATCGCAGGTGGTAAATGACATCCATTTAAGAGTGGGCGATTTCCATCAGGAATCTGTCTCGTGTTACGTGTTGGAGGGTGTGCCTGCTCCGATGGTTTTGGGCTTACCATGGTTAGGCAAACATAACCCTACCATCGACTGGCAAGCGAGACAGATTCTTGAATCGAGTGATTTTTACACGGACAACTGTCTTAATACGTCTTTCTCTGTGGTCACCACTAAAACTGTACACTTGTTGATTTCAATTTTCTGATGTGTTTTCCGAGAGTGGTAACCAGGAGTTACCCCCGCATTGGGAGTATGATTGTCCCGTCAATCTTATTCCTGGAGCTAAACTGCCCAAATCTCGGTTGTATAATCTTTCGAAGCCCTAAAGAAAGGCTATGCGAGAGTATATCACGAGAGCTTGGTGAAGGGTCATATCAGACCATCCAAATCCCCAGTGGCTGCTGGGTTGTTCTTTGTTAAAAAAAAAAAAAAAAAAGATGGTACCCTTAGACCATGTCTGGACTTCTGTGAGCTCAACCGTATTTCCGTCCGTGATCCTGACCCCCTTCCTTTGATTCCAGATTTGTTTAGTCAGATTGTCGGTGCCAAGGTGTTCTCTAAATTGGATCTGAGGGGGGCATATAATCTGGTAAGGATCAGGGAAGACCTCATTTTGAAAACCTGGTCATGCCCTTTGGGTTTTTCAACACTTTATCAATGACATCTTTCATCATCTGGTGGGGAGATATGTTGTTGCATATATGGATGACAAACTAATTTATTCTCCAGACTAGGGTTGTTGCAGGTATCGAAATTTCGATACCCAATCGATACTTTTGTCCCAGTATCGATACGATACTGGGATTTCCATTTTTTCGATACTGGGCTATGCTGCTGCGCAGTCTAGTATCAGAGAACATGAACACGCTGCTCTCAGCACATGAACACGCTGCTCTCAGCGCACTACTGTTCCCTCAGTAGCACAGGGGAAAAGGAAGCAGTCTCTCCCCCTGTGCCACGCTGCCAATAAAGAGAGAGAGGTGGAGGAGGGGTGGGCCCACTGCGCCACCGATGATAGGAGGACCTTTCATGGGTCCGGACTTTGTTGAGTAGCAGGCTACATAGAGCTGCACCCAGGGATGTCCCTGCACTTACTATTATTCCTCTTGACAGGGAGCTGCGATCAGCGGCAGTTAACCCCTCAGGTGCGGCATCTGAGGGGATAACTGCTGCTGATCTGCTGCCGGCACCTGCTTTCTGTATTAAAGGTTAATTATCATTGGTGGCGCAGTGCGCTCGTGCCCCTCAACCCCCCCAGTATTAAAATCATTGGTGGCAGTGGTCACAGGGTCCCTTCCCCATTGGTGGCAGTGGCCACAGGGTCCCCTCCCCCTTCTCATTGGTGGCAGTGGCCACAGGGTTCCCTCCCCTTCTCATTGGTGGCAGTGGCCACAGGGTCCCCTCCCCTTCTTATTGGTGGCAGTGGCCACAGGGTCCCCTCCCCTCCTTCTCATTGGTTTCAGTGGCAGCTTCTGATCGGAGGCCCAGCAGTGTAATCCTGGGGCTCCGATCGGTTTCCATGGCAGCCAGGACGCTACTGAACCCTTGGGTGCCTGCCATGATAATCTCCCTGCTGCTGTGTGCACTATGCACAGGGCAGCAGGGAGAGTGTGAAGTCCTATTCACCCTAATAGAGTTCTATAAGGGTGAATAGGACAAGGTATGAAAAATCCAAGGTTCTAGCCCCTAAGGGGGAAATAGTTATTAAAAATATTAAAATATTAAGGATAAATCACCCCCTTTCCTAATTTTACATATAAAATATATAAACAATAAATAAATAAAGATATCACATATCGCCACGTCCGAAAAGTCCAAACTATTAAAATATAAAAAAAAATCTATGCAGTGAACGCCGGAACAGAAAAAAAAAAAAAAAAAAAAAAAGGTGCGATTTTTTTATAATGCGTAATGCACCTGGCTTTTTGGGGGTTTTATTTTTTTCACGTCGTATCGAATGGTATCGAGTATTGCAATACTTTTTTATGGAATCGAAATCAAATCAAAAATTTGGTATCGCAACAACTCTACTCCAGACATGAAGACTCATAAGGATCATATGAGACAGGTGTTACAGATCCTAAGAGAGAATAAATTGTGGGCGAAGATGAAGAAATGTGTTTTTGCTGTTCAGGAAGTGCTGTTCAGGAAGTGCAATTCCCTGCTTTCACCCTCAGGTTTTCGTATGGATCCCGAGAAAGTCCGCGCAATGTTAGCCTGGGATCGACCCGAAAATCTGAAAGTGCTTATTCGGTTGGTTTTGGGGATTCACCAACTACTACCGTAAATTTATCTTCAACTATTCAACTGTGGTTAAACCTTTAACAGACATGACTAGGAAGGGGGTTGATTTGTCTGTTTGGTCTAAGGTGGCATTACAAGCCTTTTCTGCTGTGAAGGAATGTTTTGCTTCAGCCCCTATTCTGGTGCAACCGGACATGTCTCAGGCATTCATTATAGAGGTTGACGCATCCGATGTAGGGGTGGGACAAATTTTGTCGCAAGGTCCTTCACCTAGTAAATGGCGCCCATGTGCTTTTTTCTCTTAATTCATCCTATTACGGAAATTACTGATCACAAAAATCTGGCTTACCTTACCAGTCGGCTAAACGACTCAATCCAAGGCAGGCCAGATGGTCGCTGTTTTTTACCAGATTTAACTTTATTGTCACCTACCACTCTGGGGTTAAGAACGTCAAGGCAGATGCTTTGTCTCGCAGCTTTCCTGGGGGGGGGGGGGGGGTCATTCTAAAGATCCTAGTCCTATTTTATCTGAAGGGGTAGTCATATCTGCCAAATATCCTGATCTTGAGGGTAAGGTGTTGGAGGCCCAAGAGGATGCTCCGGACTCTTGTCCTCCAGGGAAATTGTTTGTTCCTTCAGACTTATGTCATAAGGTATTTGAGGAACATCACTGTACTGTCTTGGCTGGACACCCTAGGAGTAGATCCACTGTCGATCTCATCTCGCACTGATTTTGGTGGCCAGGGTTGCATAAGTGTGTTGAATACTATGGGTCAGATTTATCATTACTCTGACAGCTCACTCCACTTTCACATATGGCTAAAGTCAGTTTTAGCTAAGTCAGATTTATGATCGGCCCTTTATGACTGTAATAAATGTGGCTTGACGGTAGCAGTTTATCCGTCAGTAAGCGGCTTTACAAAAGTCGCACGTCTTTACGAAAAAGTCGCATAAGATAAGCATGGTCCTCACTTTTTGCGACTTTAAATTGTCACAATAGTAAATCTGTCTAGAGATTAATTTACATAAGAAAACACGCACACTTTCAGAAAACCGACGAGCATAGAGCAGAGCGAATAAAAGTCACAAATTTTTGCGCAGTTTAAGCGATTGCGCAAAAATTTGTGACTTTTTCACTCCATTATTCTGACTTGAGCTAATGATAAATCTGTCCCTATGTGTTAGCCTGTTGTACCTGTGCCCGTGCTAAGTTGACACATACTCGGCCTTCTGGATCTCTTCTTTCGTTACCCATCCCATCCAGACCTTGGACGCATTTTTCCATGGACTTTATCACGGATTTAGCGAATTCTTCTGGAAAAAACGTGATCCTGGTGGTAGTTGATCGGTTTAGCAAAATGGCACATTTTATAGCATTGCCTGCTCTACCTAATGCCAAGACTCTTGCACAGGCGTTTGTTGATAACATCGTAAAACTACATGGCATTCCCTCTGATGTGGCGTCTGATCAGGGGACTCAGTTTGTTTCCAGATTTTGGAAAGCGTTCTGTACTTCACTGGGGGAAAAAAATTGTCCTTTTCTTCAGCTTTTCCTCCTCAGTCGAACGGACAGATGGAGTGCACCAATCAGAATCTGGAGACTTACTTGAGATGTTTTGTTTCGGAGAACCAGGAGGAGTGGTCTTCATTCTGGTCTTTAGCTGAGTTTGCCATTAATACCCGTAGACAGGAGTCCATTGATAAGTCGCCGTTTTTGGGGCATATAGATTCCATCCACAGTTTGGCACATTTTCTGGTTCTCAAACTTCCGGTATTCCTGAGCAGTGATGGCCAGTTCGCATGGTTCGCCCACGAACATATGCGGGCTTCCATCTTTTTTCACAAGTCCGGCGAGGCAAAGGTAAGCCCTTACCTGTGCGCGAGCCAGTTTGAAAACAAGGGCAGTCAGCGGGAGCAGGCAGTTCCGAGAACAGCCACCGGGGGCCTTCATCGGGCTGTTCTCAGAACTGCCTGCTCCCGGTGACCGGATTTGTTTTTAGACCGGATCACGGCACAGGCACAGGTAAGGGCTTACCTGTGCCTCGCCGGACTTGTGAAAAAAGATGGCAGCCCACATGTTCGCGGGCGAACCATGCGAACTGGCCATCACTGTTCCTGAGGAGGAACGATTTTCCTCTTTTACGTCTTCGATTTGGCGGAAAATTCAAAATAACCTGAAAAAGATGGGCAACAGGTATAAGCGTGTGGCTGACAGGAGACGTATGAATGGTCCGGACCTGAGAGTGGGTGATTCTGTGTGGCTGTCCACAAGAAACATTAAGCTTAAGGTACCTTCTTGGAAGTTAGGCCCAAGATTTATTGTTCCATATATGATCACTGCCATTGTTAACCCTGTAGCCTTCCATCTTGAACTTCCTCAGGCTTTGAAAATTCATAATGTATTTCATAAGTTGTTGAAGAAATGTGTTGAACCTGTTGAGCCGCCCTCCTTGCCTCCCGCTCCTGTCATGGTGGACAGTAATTTAGAATTTTAAATCAGCAGGATTGTGGACTCCCGAGTTCTCCGTAGATCCCTCCAGTATCTCGTCCACCGGAAGGGTTACGGACCAGAGGAGAGGATGTGGGTTCCAGCGGCCGATGTTAATGCGAATCGTCCGGTGAAGGCCTTTCACATAGCCCATCCTGATAAGGTCGGTCCTGGGTGCCCGGAGGTCACCCGTAGAAGGGGGGGGGGGGTACTGTCACGGTCCCTTAGGTGACTGATGTCAGGAAATCAAAAAGATTGGCTAAGCGTGGAGGAATCTAACAGCTTCCTTGATTTCTCAATTCAGTGTTGATAGGGTTAATGACCACTTCCCTTTTCTCAGCTGTTGCTCAGTAGTGATCACTTCTACCCTTTATAGTCTCACCCCACCCTTCTGACTATGCAGTTTCTAGCTTCATTTGGGTTTGGCTGAGCTGGTTTGAGATCCTCTCTGGTGCTCCTGTTCTTCCATCTCTACAGAAGTGTCGCATTTGTTTGTATTTGTTATTTTCCCTGTTGTTGTATCTGGGCCTGAGACAGAGACTTCTATTCGTCCATCTGGGGAGGAATGGGTTTTCTCTGGTCCTATACTCCAGGGCCTTATAGGGAAATCAGGGCCTAGGTATCCTGCTTATTAATATTCCTACCTTCAAGGTCTATTCATATTGATAGGTAGTCAGGGCCCGGATTAAGGTTGTTTAGGAGGTTACCTGTTTCTTCCCTAGTTTCCAGGTCCAGTTACTGTTCCCCTTCACTGCTGTGTTCAGTGTGGAGTCCCCCCCCCCCCCCCCCACACACTGATCATGACAGGTTACTGTGCACACATATATATAGACTGGAAGTGCAGGGGATACTGTAATAACCCCTACACTGCCGGTCTATCTACAGTAACTCCTACACTGCTGGTCTATATAGTCTTGGTATTTTTTCCAGTTTAATTAACAAAAATAAGAAAATAGAGATTAAAATAAAAAAATTGTCCATAGGGTTAAAAAATTAAATAAAAAATATGAGATTTTATTTTTTGGCTAAATCTCTCAGCCCTACCCTAAAGGTAGAAGACCTCTTCAAATGTAGTTTCATGAATCATTATTTTCCATTATTAACATTATGAAATGTTGAGGAATTCATATAGCCAATAAATATTCTTCTGGCCTACAACTTGGAGGTTCTCCACCTGATATTCATCACTTCATGAGATGGGGAGTGCCGTGGCGCTCTTCTCTACAGCATGACAGCTCCAAACCAATCATTTAGGACAGTCTGGTTCTATGGAACTATAAACTGTCTAACAAGCAGACAAGGGGTGAGCTGTCACGCAGCACACCCCTGACATCTAGTCTTTTACTTAGAGCAGCAGCTCAACTCATGGCAGAGAAAGGGCCCAGTGACTCGTAAAGCACCAATTATTATTATTATTTTTTTTTTCATTCATTTTGGTGGAGATCCTCCTAAGGGCCAGAAAGACTGTATTATTTTTAGGAATGCTGATTTATGTTGAGAAAAAAACTATTGAAAATAATACATATATATGACCCAGGGTAATATTAAGGCTCTGGCCCGGAAATATATAAATACAGAGTCTGTGTCCACAAAATGATCTTTCCTGATAAATCACTTATATTGCAAAGTCCCTTCAAATGTCCCCTCATTTTAAATGAATCTTTTGATGTTGAACTAGGCCTGGCTTTTGCGTAAAACATTTTCCACACTCAGTACATGAAAAGGGTTTCTCGCCCGTGTGAATTCGCTCATGTTGAATCAGTTTTGATCTGCGTATGAACCCTTTTCCACACTTGGCGCACGAATATGGTTTCTCTCCTGTGTGAATTTTCTGATGCTCAACCACATCATATTTCTGAGTGAAGCATTTTCCACACTCAGAACATGGAAAGGGCTTCTCCCCGGTGTGAACTCTTTGATGCTTACCAAGAGTAGTTTTCAGAGCAAAACATTTTCCGCACTCGGTACATGAAAATGGCTTTTCGCCTGTGTGAACTCTCTCGTGGCGAACGAGTTTAGATTTACGGGTAAATCGTAGCCCACACTTTGAGCATGGAAACGGTTTCTCCCCTGTATGAATTTTCTGATGTTCGAGAAAACTATATTTCTGAGTGAAAGATTTCCCACACTCGGGACATGAAAATGGTTTCTCCCCTGTGTGAGTTCTTTCGTGGCGATCAAGGGTCCATCTGTCTTTAAATCGTTTTCCACACTCGGAGCATGAAAACCGCTTCTTCACTCCCATGTGACTTCTCCGATGCTTGAAATAGTGAGATTTCTGCTTGAAACATTTCCCACAATCTGAGCATGAAAACGGTTTCTCCCCCGCGTGCAACCTCTGATGTTCAATAAGGTTTGCCTTGTACACAAAGCTTCTCCCGCATTCGTTACAAGTAAACAGCTTCTCCCCTGTGTGAATTCTCTGATGTATCATAAGGCTTCCTTTTTTAGAGTAACATTTTCCACATTCAATACATGGATATACTTTGCGCTCTATGTAATCTGCGCTCTGGGAATCAGTACATAAGTCATCTAAAGAATGTTCCCAGGCATTTGAAGAAACAGGAAATTCGGCAAACATATTTGGGGTACAGGGATCCTCTTCTGCAGAATCTTGAGTGAAGTTGCTGGCTTCTATTTTACAATCTGTCGATAAGATAAAATGTCCGTTTGAGATATTCATACTGGTCAGAAGATCAGCTGGACCTTAAAAAATAAGAAACATTGTTATAAATAAAATTAAATTAATATGGTGTTCAGATAAGTTTGAATTTGTTTCATTGCTCTCTTTGGGATTGAAAGTTCAGGAATTAAATGGGTTATCCCACAAATTAATAACAATAATATATATGGGGAGTAATGCACGCCAATATTTTACCTATATTAATGCAAAAACGCTGATCTCTGGTGTAACTTTCTCTCCTTTTAGCTTCTTTACTCACTTCTCTACAGAACTGGTATCTTCACTTTCTGGGGGTGGGCAGCAGCTCATAACATGTGAAGATAAAGCACCTGCATCTCCCAGGCAGGTTTGGTCCAATACACAATTTTGAAAAGACGGAGCCGACACTTCAGGTAGTAAGCAAAGTGTGAAAAACTTGAATCCATATTTATTCACGCTTTCCTAACTACCTGAGGTGATGCCGCCATCTTCTCTTAAATTGAGATGTACATTAACTCCCACCTCAGATTCCTTCTCTAATGTCTAGAGAGAGAGGTATATATTTCCATGGATTTAGAAGTAAGGATAATTGAATAAATGTGTGCGTGAACTTTGTCTGGGTCCCTTCACCATGAGATCATTAAGATAGCACTGAAAGGAAGAAGAAGCTACTGAGTATGTTGGTCCACCACTGAATGCAGGAGTATGTGGACCAGCATTTTGGTCATAGAGAAAACTGTTCCTCCCCCAGTCAATGGATGATTATAGCCCTGCAGAAAGAGGAAGAGCAACAGAGACCGGGCCCAGGTAAGTATGATCACCACAGTGGGTTAGCCACTCTGGGAGGTCTGTATTGGTCTTGGATAACCTCTTTGTAGCCTTTAATACAGTTAGACTGTCCTCAGTTTACTTTCCATTACCATCTCCCACCTAGTTCTTCCACAGTTGTGCCCATACATAAAACCTGTCACAGCAATAAATCTTACACACCGCAATAAAGGTCTTTACATGGCCAAATTTCTGCCCGGTAATGAGTTTCTCTACTGTATAGTAAGTCGATCAGCCCTTGTAAGGGCTTTCACAGGGGCAGATAACTGCCTGACTAAACGGCAGCGTGATCTTTCACAGCGTGACTGTTCGTATGCCCTTTGATTTACATTATTGTCGGCAATACATCGCCTGTTTACACTGGGAGATTCCAACAATAAGATCTTTTTTTCCCAGCATAAAAGATCCAATTAGATGATAAGTGTCTGCTCATAAGTCAGATGACTGGTGGGTCTTCTACATGGGCCAATGATTGGGAACAAATTTTCCAGGGGTTGATTATTGGGCAGTGGCTCTGTCACCAGGATCAACCCTATAAAACTAGGCATACAGCTAAAGCCAAAGGCGCCGACACTTCCAGGTTCAGTGACGTCAAACGGTGTGTGTGCTGTATATAACTTCACTGCTCTGGAGGCAGCCGAAGACATTGTGACCATGAAGCCAGCCTCCTGATGCTCCAATAGCTCATTTGCATATTGATAAAAGTTCACATTTTTCCTGACCCTACATAAAAGAAAGGTAATAGTTTAATCATGAACCCCACCAGGCTATATGACTGGTTGTACTGGGTTGACCCTGGTGACAGAGCCGCTTTAATGATCGTGCATGTTCTGAAATCAGTGCTGTTAACTCTATAGTTACAATACAGATTACAGTGCACTGAGCCCAGATAAGTACAGCACTATAATACGGTTTCCGGGGCTAGTGCATATTCCCAGTAGACATCCTATTCAATTTAGGGTTGTTGCGGGTATCGAAATATTTGACATTTATCGATACTAGGCTGCCCTACTGCACAGCGTAGCTTCAGAGAACATGAGCGCGCTGCTGTTAGCGCGCTCATGTTCCCTCAGCAGCACAGGGGAGAAGGAGTCACTCTCTCCCTCCCCACTGTGCTGCCGCTGCTGCCAATAAGAAAAGAGATGGGCGCACTGCGTCACCAATGATAGTAGAGGACCTTTCATGGGTCCAAACATTGTAAACTAACTATAAGGATATGTAGAGCGGTACCCAGTGATCTCACTGAACTTACTATTATTCTTGGGCGCCGCTTTGTTCGCCCGCTGTGGCCCCCGGTATATTCTCCAGCTCTGTATGCTAATTGCTAGCATCAGAGCAATGGGGAGGAGACTGCCCTTTTTCTCAATAGACGTTCCTTCTACCTGGCTGTAGTGCTGTCCAATCAAAGCGCAGAGCGTCACAGCCAGGAATAAAAAAAAACAAAAATACTCAACCTTCTCCCTGGCTGTGACGCTCTGCGCTTTGATTGGACAGCAATAGAGCCAGGTAGAAGGAACGTCTATTGAGAAAAAGGGCAGTTTCCTCCCTGCTCCGATAGTAGTAATTATCATACAGCGCGGGAGACAGTAACGGGGGCCACAGCGGGCGAACAGAGCGGCGCCCAGGAATAATAGTAAGTTCAGTGAGATCCCTGGGCGCTGCTCTACATATCCTTATAGTTAGTTTACAATGTTTGGACGCATGAAATGAAAGGTCCGCTTTAACCTTTAATACAGGAGGCAGGTGACGGCAGTAGAATCACATAGCCGGCATCCTGCCTCTGACAGGGAGCTGCGATCAGCGCCAGTTAACCCCTAAGGGGTTAACTGCCACTGATCTGCTGCCGGCACCCGCCTTCTGTATTAAAAGTTAATTATCATTGGTGGCGCAGTGCGCCCGCCCCCACCATATCAAAATCATTGGTGGCGCAGTGTGCCCCCCCTAGTATTAAAACCATTGGTGGCAGTGGCCACAGGGTCCCCTCCCCTTCTCATTGGTGGCAGTTCTGATCGGAGCCCCAGCATTGTAATCCTGGGGCTCCGATCGGTTACCATAGCAGCCAGGATGCTACCAAAGGACTCCACTGAGCTGTCTGGAGCGAAATCTGCTGCATCCAGGTCGAGATTAAATACAGAATCTGCTGGTAATGTAAACCACTTTCTCCATTCTACTCTGTAGGACATATTATAAGTGGTTTTAGTTAGAGAACCCCTCTAAAGAGAATGTCACCCAAAGAGCCACCCTGGCTAACATCAGCTGTTAATGTCAGGAGAAATTCCAGCTGGTAGTACATATCCCTGGCAGCAGCCACTTTAAGCAAAGGGTATTATTGCACCCGATTGTTCAAATGAATGGCCATCCTTGTAATACTTGGATGACTAGGTCCTTTAGGATGGGAGACATACTCAGTAGTTCCCCATTCAAGCTCACAGAGAGGGGTCTGATCAATCACTTTTTAGGAATCCATATGTTGTAAGGGGACATCTGCATAGAACCCCCAACAGAACCCCTTGAATGTGTACTGACAAACTCACCAGAGATTATATCAACAGGACTTTCCTCTTCTTTTATTTGTCCACCCGTCATATATATCTCCTCATTTTCTTCGTCAACAACTTCAACTTTAAGATGAACCAGATTTTCGATCTAAATATACAAGAGAAAATGTAAAAAAAAAACAGACACACAAAGCCTCACAATAGACCATTTACCTGTGATGGCTAACCTCCCAAGATGTACACTTGCTTGGCTATTCTTAGAACGCCATCGAAATGAATGGAGCATGCTGGGAGTCATAGTTTTACCACAGCTGGAGTGCCGGAGGTTAGCCATCACTGCCATATACTGTAGGTTTTCTGACATTTGACACTACCCAAGCCAATCTACCTGTTCATCCTGTGGGACACGAACATCCTCCTTTGGACAGTTTTGGGAATACAGAGGACTGGGACATCTCTCTGGTAAATTTTTCTTACTGGATCCATCTGTATGAGACAGACAGACTAAATACATTGTGTATGTATGATCAAATGATAGCGTTACCCTCAAAACTTCTCTCTCCTTTACCATTAAAGTCTTTAGTTGCCAGTGATATGGGCGGAAGGTTGTTCTCCATCATGACGTCTTCATACAAATCCTTGTGTTCTTCTAAATACTCCCACTCCTCCATGGAGAAATAGACAGTGATATCCTGACATCTTATAGAAACCTGACACACACAACGATACAGTCATCATCCAGACACAAGGGGGAGATATCCCCTGTACTGCCGGAGGATGCAACTAATTTATGACTATGCTCCGGCCTTGTCACCTAATAGGCGCATCCTCCAGATTTTTGGTTAGGTGCACGGACTGTGCACCTAACCAAAAATCTACAGCAGCTCTTATCTGCCAAAGATTTCTGGCTTCATTTGCTCCAGAAACTTGGCGTAAATAAAAATAAATGTTGCAGCTGCTGGCCATGCTCCCTTGGTGGCATAAAAACTGGGAGATGCAACAATTTTTTTAAAAGTCGCAAACACATAGTTTACTACTTTTTAACCCCACTCTTGTGTTACTATATAATGTCCCAGCATTCCCAGCGGCGCTCACCTCTCCAGTCAGCAGCTCAATGATCTTGTTGGTGAGGTCTAGGATCTTCTGTTGATGGTTTCTCTCATGTATCAGTGACTGAGTCGAAGGCTCCAAAGTGGGACCCTGGGTCTTTCTCCAATCTCCTGACACATGATGTTGGCTGCGGGGGTTCACACTCTCTCCAGATTTCTTTGTCACTACAGTGCAGTCCTATATATTGAGGTAGATCCTAATGAATATTCACAGAATCCATCACCTCTTCAGCAAAATAGGGATGATAGTGACTTTACACACGTGGACAAAATTGTTGCTACCCTTCCGTTAAAGATGGAAAAACCCACAGTAGTCACTAAAATAACTGAAAATGACAAAAGTAATAATAATTTAAAATTTACTGAAAATCAACTGATGAAAATGAGACATTGCTTTTGAATTATTAAAAAAAAAAAAATATGAAACTGGCCTGGAATTTTTTTTTTATTATTTGACCATAGGGACATATTACACTCAAGTATGTCCTGTAATTAGAATTTACAGGTGTCTTCAAATTTGTAATCACTCAGTCTGCCTATTTAAAGGATAAAAAGTAGTCACTGTGGTATCATGGTGTGTACCACACTAAGCATGGACCAAAGAAAGCTAAGGAGAGAGTTGTCTCAGAAGATTAGAAAGGAATTTCTAGACAAACATGGTAAAAGCTCTAAGACCTTTATAAGACCCACATATTATTCATAAGTTTAAAGAGGACCTTTCACCTGGAAAAACATTGTGAACTAAGTATCCTGACATATACAGCGGCGCCCAGGGATCTCACTGCACTTACTATTATCCCTTGGCACCGCTCAGTTCTCCCCTTATGTCCTCCGGTATCTTCGCTCAGGGGGTTATAGTAGGCGGAGACTGCCCTTGTTCTGTTGGGCGTCTCCTCCTCCTAGGCTGTAGCGGTGGCCAATCGCAGCGCAGAGCTCACAGCCTGGGAGAAAAAAAACTCCCAGGCTGTGAGCTCTGCGCTGCTATTGGCCTGCGCTACAGCCTAGGAGGAGGAGACGTCCAGCAGAACAAAGGCAGACTCCGCCTACTATAACCTAGAGTCCTAAGTCTCCGCCTACTATAACCAAGTCCCCAAACATACAGGAGGACATAACGGGAGAACGGAGCGGGGGAGATCCCTGGGCGCCGCTGTATATGTCAGGATACTTAGTTCACAATGTTTTTCCAGGTGAAAGGTCCTCTTTAACCACTTCAACCCCCCTAGCTGAAACTTCCTTAATGACCAGGCCACTTTTTACACTTCTGCACTACACTATTTTCACCGTTAATTGCTCGGTCATGCAACTTACCACCCAAATGAATTTTACCTCCTTTTCTTCTCACTAATAGAGCTTTCATTTGGTGGTATTTCATTGCTGCTGACATTTTTACTTTTTTTGTTATTAATCGAAATTTAACGATTTTTTTGCAATAAAATGACATTTTTCACTTTCAGTTGTAAAATTTTGCAAAAAAAAACGATATCCATATATAAATTTTTCGCTAAATGTATTGTTCTACATGTCTTTGATAAAAAAAAAATGTTTAGGTAAAACATAAATGGTTTGGGTAAAAGCTATAGCGTTTACAAACTATGGTACAAAAATGTGAATTTCCGCTTTTTGAAACAGCTCTGACTTTCTGAGCACCTGTCATGATTCCTGAGGTTCTACAATGCCCAGACAGTACAAACACCCCACAAATGACCCTATTTCGGAAAGTAGACACCCTAAGGTATTCACTGATGGGCATAGTGAGTTCATAGAACTTTTTATTTTTTGTCACAAGTTAGCAGAAAATGATGATTTTTTTTATTTTATTTTTTTCTTACAAAGTCTCATATTCCACTAACTTGTGACAAAAAATAAAAAATTCTAGGAACTCGCCATGCCCCTCACGGAATACCCTGAGGTGTCTTCTTTCCAAAATGGGGTCACTTGTTGGGTAGTTATACTGCCCTGGCATTTTAGGGGCCCATATGCGTGAGAAGTAGTTTGCAATCAAAATCTGTAAAAAATGACCGGTGAAATCCTAAAGGTGCTCTTTGGAATGTGTGCCCCTTTGCCCACCTAGGCTGCAAAAAAGTGTCACACATCTGGTATCGCCGTTTTTAGGAGAAGTTGGGGAATGTGTTTTGGGGTGTCATTTTACATATACCCATGCTGGGCGAGATAAATATCTTGGTCAAATGCCAACTTTGTATAAAAAAATGGGAAATGTTGTCTTTTGCCAAGATATTTCTCTCACCCAGCATGGGTATATGTAGAATGACACCCCAAAACACATTCCCCAACTTCTCCCGAGGACGGCGATACCAGATGTGTGACACTTTTTTGCAGCCTAGGTGGGCAAAGGGGCACACATTCCAAAGAGCACCTTTCGGATTTTTTTTTTACAGATTTTGATTGAAAACTACTTCTCACGCATATGGGCCCCTAAAATGCCAGGGCAGTATAACTACCCCACAAGTGACCCCATTTTGGAAAGAAGACACCCCAGGGTATTCCGTGAGGGGCATGGCGAGTTCCTACAATTTTTTATTTTTTGTCACAAGTTAGTGGAATATGAGACTCTGTAAGAAAAAAAAAATAATTAAAAACATCATAATTTTCCGCTAACTTGTGACAAAAAATAAAAAATTCTAGGAACTCGCCATGCCCCTCACGGAATACCTTGGGGTGTCTTCTTTCCAAAATGGGGTCACTTGTGGGGTAGTTATACTGCCCTGGCATTCTAGGGGCCCTAATGTGTGGTAAGTAGTTTGAAATCAAAATGTGTAAAAAATGACCTGTAAAATCCTAAAGCTGCTCTTTGGAATGTGTGCCCCTTTGCCCACCTAGGCGGCAAAAAAGTGTCACACATCTGGTATCGCCGTACTCAGGAGAAGTTGGGGAATGTGTTTTGGGGTGTCATTTTACATATACCCATGCTGGGCGAGATAAATATCTTGGTCAAATGCCAACTTTGTATAAAAAAATGGGAAATGTTGTCTTTTGCCAAGATATTTCTCTCACCCAGCATGGGTATATGTAGAATGACACCCCAAAACACATTCCCCAACTTCTCCCGAGGACGGCGATACCAGATGTGTGACACTTTTTTGCAGCCTAGGTGGGCAAAGGGGCACACATTTCAAAGAGCACCTTTCGGATTTTTTTTTTACAGATTTTGATTGAAAACTACTTCTCACGCATATGGGCCCCTAAAATGCCAGGGCAGTATAACTACCCCACAAGTGACCCCATTTTGGAAAGAAGACACCCCAAGGTATTCCGTGAGGGGCATGGCGAGTTCCTAGAATTTTTTATTTTTTGTCACAAGTTAGCGGAAAATTATGATGTTTTTCATTATTTTTTTTTCTTACAGAGTCTCATATTCCACTAACTTGTGACAAAAAATAAAAAATTGTAGGAACTCGCCATGCCCCTCACGGAATACCCTGGGGTGTCTTCTTTCCAAAATGGGGTCACTTGTGGGGTAGTTATACTGCCCTGGCATTTTAGGGGCCCATATGCGTGAGAAGTAGTTTTCAATCAAAATCTGTAAAAAAAAAATCCGAAAGGTGCTCTTTGAAATGTGTGCCCCTTTGCCCACCTAGGCTGCAAAAAAGTGTCACACATCTGGTATCGCCGTCCTCGGGAGAAGTTGGGGAATGTGTTTTGGGGTGTCATTCTACATATACCCATGCTGGGTGAGAGAAATATCTTGGCAAAAGACAACATTTCCCATTTTTTTATACAAAGTTGGCATTTGACCAAGATATTTATCTCGCCCAGCATGGGTATATGTAAAATGACACCCCAAAACACATTCCCCAACTTCTCCTGAGTACGGCGATACCAGATGTGTGACACTTTTTTGCAGCCTAGATGTGCAAAGTGGCCCAAATTCCTTTTAGGAGGGCATTTTTAGACATTTGGATCCCAGACTTCTTCTCACGCTTTCGGGCCCCTAAAATGCCTGCGCAGTATAAATACCCCACATGTGACCCCATTTTGGAAAGAAGACACCCCAAGGTATTCAATGAGTGGCATGGCGAGTTCATAGAATTTTTTATTTTTTTTTGGCACAAGTTAGCGGAAATTGATTTTTTTTGTATTTTCTCACAAAGTCTCCCTTTCCGCTAACTTGGGACAAAAATTTAAATCTTTCATGGACTCAATATGCCCCTCACGGAATACCTTGGGGTGTCTTCTTTCCGAAATGGGGTCAAATGTGGGGTATTTATACTGCCCTGGCATTTTAGGGGCCCTAAAGCGTGAGAAGAAGTCTGGAATATAAATGTCTAAAAAATGTTTACGCATTTGGATTCCGTGAGGGGTATGGTGAGTTCATGTGAGATTTTATTTTTTGACACAAGTTAGTGGAATATGAGACTTTGTAAGAAAAATAAAATTAAAATAAAATATCTATTTCCGCTAACTTGTGCCAAAAAAAATGTCTAAATGGAGCCTTACAGGGGGTGATCAATGACAGGGGGGTGATCACCCATATAGACTCCCTGATCACCCCCCTGTCATTGATCACCCCCCTGTAAGGCTCCATTCAGACGTCCGTATGTGTTTTGCGGATCCGATCCATGTATCCGTGGATCCGTAAAAAACATACGGACGTCTGAATGGAGCCTTACAGGGGGGTGATCAATGACAGGGGGGTGATCAGGGAGTCTATATGGGTGATCACCCCCCTGTCATTGATCACCATCCTGTAAGGCTCCATTTAGACGTCCGTATGTGTTTTGCGGATCCGATCCATGTATCCGTGGATCCGTAAAAATCATACGGACGTCTGAATGGAGCCTTACAGGGGGGTGATCAATGACAGGGGGGTGATCAGGGAATCTATATGGGTGATCACCCACCTGTCATTGATCACCCCCCTGTAAGGCTCCATTCAGACGTCCGTATGTGTTTTGCGGATCTGATCCATGTATCCGTGGATCCGTAAAAATCATACGGACGTCTGAATGTAGCCTTACAGGGGGGTGATCAATGACAGGGGGGTGATCAATGACGGGGGGTGATCAGGGAATCTATATGGGTGATCACCCCCCTGTCATTGATCACCCCCCTGTAAGGCTCCATTCAGACGTCCGTATGTGTTTTGCGGATCCGATCCATGTATCCGTGGATCCGTAAAAATCATACGGACGTCTGAATGGAGTCTTACAGGGGGGTGATCAATGACAGGGGGTGATCAGGGAGTCTATATGGGGTGATCAGGGGTTCATAAAGGGGTTAATAAGTGACGGGGGGGGGGTGTAGTGTAGTGTAGTGGTGTTTTGTGGTACTTTACTGAGCTACCTGTGTCCTCTGGTGGTCGATCCAAACAAAAGGGACCACCAGAGGACCAGGTAGCAGGTATATTAGACGCTGTTATCAAAACAGCGTCTAATATACCTGTTAGGGGTTAAAAAAATCGCATCTCCAGCCTGCCAGCGAACGCTCGCCGCTGGCAGGCTGGAGATCCTGTGTCTTACCTTCCGTTCCTATGAACGCGCTCGCCTGTGTGCGCGCGTTCACAGGAAGTCTCGGCTCTCGCGAGATGACGCACCGATGCGTCACTCTGCGCAGAGCTGCCGCCTCCGGACCGCGGATCTGCGTTAGGCGGTCCGGAGGCGGTTAAGGTCTACAGGACTGTGTACCTCCCTGGATGTGACCGCAAGAGAAAAATTGATGACAATTTGAAGAGACAGATTAATACGAATAGTAATCAAATAGCCAAGAACAACTTCCAAAGATATTAGAGGTGAACTCCAAGGTCAAAGTCCATCAGTGTCAGATCGCACCATCCATTGCAGTCTTAGCCAAAGTGGACTTAACGGAAGACGACCAAGGAGGAAACCCCTGTTCAAAACAAATCATAAAAAAACGAGACTGTAATTTGCCAAAATGCATCTTGACAAGCCACAAAGCTTCTGGGAGAATGTCCTTCTGACACACGAGACAAAATTGGAGCTTTTTGGCAAATCACATCAGTTCTATGTTCACAGAAACAAAAATGAACCATACAAAGAAAAGAACATTGTACCTACTGTGGAACATGGAGGCTCAGTTATGTTTTTGGGCTGCTTTGCTGTATCTGGCACAGGGCGTCTTAAATCTGTGCAGGGTACAATAAAATCTCAAGACTATCAAGGCATTCTGGAGTGAAATGTGCCCAGTGTCAGAAAGCTTTGCCTCAGTCGTAGGTCATGGGTCCTCCAACAGGATAATGACCCAGCTAAAAACATCCAATGGCTAAGATCAAAGCATCCTTCAGCCCTGAGAGCTGGAGCAGTTTGTTCATGAAGAGTGGGCCAAAGTACCTGTGGACAGGTGCAGAAGTCTCATTGAGAGTTACAGAAATCGCTTGATTGCAGTGATTGCCTCAAAAGGTTATGCAACAAAATATTAAAGGGAACCTGTCACCTGGATTTTGGGTATAGAGCTGAGGACATGGGTTGCTAGATGGCCACTAGCACATCCGCAATACCCAGTCTCCATAGCTCTGTGTGCTTTTATTGTGTAAAAAAACTGATTTTATACATATGCAAATTAACCTGAGATGAGTCCTGTATGTGAGATGAGTCAGAGACAGGACTCATCTCAGGTCAATTTACATATGTATCAAATCGGTTTTTTGGCACAATAAAAGCACACAGAGCTATGGGGACTGGGTATTGCGTATGTGCTAGCGGCCATCTAGCAACCCATGTCCTCAGCTCTATACCCAAAATCCCGGTGACAGGTTCCCTTTAAGTTAAAGGGAACCTGTCACCGGGATTTTGTGTATAGAGCTGAGGACATGGGTTGCTAATTTGCATATGTATCAAATTTTTTACACAATAAAAGCACACAGAGCTATGGGGACTGGATATTGCGGATGTGCTAGTAGCTATCTAGCAACCTATGTCCTCAGCTTTATACACAAATCCCGGTGACAGGTTCCCTTTAAGGGTACCATCATTTTTATCCAGGCCAGTTACATTAGTTTATTTTTAAAAAATATTCTGGTGAACCACAATTAAATAGCAATGTCTCATTTTCATCAGTTTTTTAGAATTATTACTTTTGTCAGTGTGACCTTATTATTAGTGACCATTATGCGTTTTTCTTTCTTTAATGGAAGGGCACCAACAATTCTGTCCACATGTGTATCTGACATAATCTCTTACCTCTCCCGTTAGCAGGTAGATTATCTCCAAGGTGAGATTCAGTATCCTCTCTTTCATCCTACGCCTATCGGGTTCCATCCTCATTGGGTCAATCAGGGGGAGAAGTTAAAATCAGATTACAAGAATAACCCACCGGGAAAGGTTCTGGATAGTAGATCATATTAATAACTTGATGCATAAAATATGCGGGATGTACGGTACATGCCTAGTTTGAATGCAGCTCATATGCACTCTCAACAGGAGAGTATACAGATGTGATCCAGTGGGGGAGAGTTCTCAAAACTGGCTGAGTTGCCCATAGCAACTAGATTCCTCTTTTCAATTTTTAGAGCTCCTTTGAAAAATAAAAGGTGGAATCTGATTGGTTGCTATGGGCCACTTAATCAGTTTTCCTTTACACCAGTTTGATAAATCTCCTCAGTGACTTTTGGGTATGTTTCATACACAGCGTCTAAGACATAGTCCTCCTCCACCAATTGGGATGGTTGATCAGTAAAAAATTGCTCTGTGAGGTTCAACCCTTGAAGGTCGGGGGTTCTCCACCAGACAGGTCTACATACACACTTTCAGATAATTTATGACTATTACTGAAGTGATCATCAGAAGAATATGCCAAGTGCTATGCCAGGTGTGTGCGAGCTTCCCTGCTCCATTACAAGAAGGAATAAGTGTCCATCAGAAAGTTCTCTAACTATATGTTCCATGACACTTAGGGCTCATGCATACGGCCATTCTGTGCGGATTCCGCAGACGGATCCAGACACATCTGTCCGCACCGCAAAACATGTTCTATTCTTTGTGGTGCGGCGCTACGGAGAGAAATCCCATGGAAGCACTCCATAGTGCTTTGTAGGGTTCCGTGCCTCCGTTCTGCACCGGACCTTCCGGATTGTGGACTCATTCAAGTGAACGTGTCCGCATCCGTGATGGGGGGTGCGCACGGCTGGTGCCCGCATATTGCAGACCCACTGTTTGCGAGGTTTTTTCACTTCAACAAATGGCATTCATCACGTAGAGGAAGTTAATAAAAGCCACTTACTAATGTATTGTTATTATCCATATTGCTTCCTTTCTGGCTAGAGTCATTTTTCCATCACGTTATACATTGCTCATTTCCATGGTTACGACCACCCTGTAAGCGTGCTTGCATACTATAAAAAAAAAAAAAAAAAAAAAAAAAAAAAGCACCAGCCTATGTGAGCTCCCAGGGTCCCTATCAACAGAGGGGCCGGCGTTTTTTCTTATAATGTGCAAGCATGACCAACGCTGATGGATTACAGGGTGGTCATAACCATGGAAATGAGCAATGTATAACGTGATGGAAAAATGAATCCAGCCAGAAAGGAAGCAATATGGATAATAACAATACATTAGTAAGTGGCTTTTATTAACTTCCTCTACATGATAAATGCCACTTGCTAAAGTGACAAAATCCCTTTACTATGGCTGACATCACTCTTGGATACAGAGCACAATTACGAAGCCAGGGACACATGGAAAAAGGTTCATTACCATATCATATATAGTCACCCCTGGGCAAACCGTTACTGTATCGTCTACTGAAGATGCACTAATCTTGGGCAGCTTTGGGTGCCACGTACAGAATAGAGACAACGATAGATAATGACCACCTGTATGTCCACCTATGGAGCCTAGTATATCCTGTACAGCACAGATGCATGTGTCACCATGTATAAGGTCTCATGCACACGACCGAATCCATTTTGTGGTCCACAAATCACAGATATACAAGATACAAGCGCGGTCCGTGGTATATATTTTTTTTGAGAACCCATTGGCTTCTTGCGGAATGGGCATACGGATGATCTGGGTGCTTGCCACATCTGTATATCCTATACTTGGCCGCAAAATGCGGACCATGGACCCCTTGAAGTTGGACGCAACACGGACTGCAAAATACATCCAAATGTGAGATCCGATGCCCGACACCACAGAACAGATTAGTGCCAGGTTTTAGAACACAAACAGGAAGCCATGACAGGAAACACTAGCTTCATCCAGCAAGACCTCTCCATGTTATACTTGTATCCTCTGCCTACAATCTAATAAGTAGGTGGAGGATACAATGCTGTACGTGGTGCAGTGTGGTAGTCACTGGCTGCTTCCTGCATACTGCCCTGTGTATGATACAGTATATTGGGTCTGACTATAGGATTGCATGTTCTGCATACAGCAGCCACAACACTACATATATGATGCGCTGATTATTACCTCTCACTAGACACCCGGCTCTCTGACGAGGAACTGGAAACAGCAAGGAGGATAATCCAGGACGTACCTAGCGTCATCCCACTGCAGCCAATCAATAATGGACTACGACAACATGGCCGCCGCGACCCTGTTCTCTGTGTTATTTTCAAAATATGAGCATATAGGAAGAGGACAGTGAACTGAGATTACCAACATGTATCTTTCTACTTAGCAAGCAGACATAAGGGAAGGCGATGAGGGAAAACTGAGCCAGCGAACGATCTGGTTCCAGACCACAACAATATGGAGGCCTGTTCCCTTGAAAGTAGTAGATGATCACTTGACAAAGAGATACGGATTTTATGTCAGTGGAAGTAAGAGAGGCGTGGAACGCAGAAACAGGAAGTATTGCGTAGTAGTTTCCAGTGGGGATAGTTAGGGGGTTTTCTGAGGAACATGTAATATGTCATGTCCGATTAATACTTCTCTGTGTCTGTCTGTGTAAGACAAAGAGCAGAGCTTTGCGGCAGTGTCTATTGTAATGCAGGAGACGCAGACTCTGGTGTCCTATCTGTTATTATACTACAGGAGGAGCAGACTGTGGTGTCCTGTCTGTTATTATAATACAGGAGGAGCAGACTCTGGTGTCCTGTCTGTTATTATAATACAGGAGGAGCAGACTCTGGAGTCCTGTCTGTTATTATACTACAGGAGGAGCAGACTCTGGTGTCCTGTCTGTTATTATACTACAGGAGGAGCAGACTGTGGTGTCCTGTCTGTTATTATACTACAGGAGGAGCAGACTCTGGTGCCCTGTCTGTTATTATACTACAGGAGGAGCAGACTCTGGTGTCCTGTCTGTTATTATAATACAGGAGGAGCAGACTCTGGTGTCCTGTCTGTTATTATAATACAGGAGGAGCAGACTGTGGTGTCCTGTCTGTTATTATACTACAGGAGGAGCAGACTATGGTGTCCTGTCTGTTATTATACTACAGGAGGAGCAGACTCTGGTGTCCTGTCTGTTATTATAATACAGGAGGAGCAGACTGTGGTGTCCTGTCTGTTATTATACTACAGGAGGAGAAGACTCTGGTGTCCTGTCTGTTATTATACTACAGGAGGAGCAGACTCTGGTGTCCTGTCTGTTATTATACTACAGGAGGAGCAGACTGTGGTGTCCTGTCTGTTATTATAATACAGGAGGAGCAGACTGTGGTGTCCTGTCTGTTATAATACAGGAGGAGCAGACTCTGGTGTCCTGTCTGTTATTATATTACAGGAGGAGCAGACTCTGGTGTCCTGTCTGTTATTATACTACAGGAGGAGCAGACTGTGGTGTCCTGTCTGTTATTATACTACAGGAGGAGCAGACTCTGGTGTCCTGTCTGTTATTATAATACAGGAGGAGCAGACTCTGGTGTCCTGTCTGTTATTATACTACAGGGGGATCAGACTCTGGTGTCCTGTCTGTTATTATAATACAGGAGGAGCAGACTGTGGTGTCCTGTCTGTTATAATACAGGAGGAGCAGACTGTGGTGTCCTGTCTGTTATTATACTACAGGAGGAGCAGACTGTGGTGTCCTGTCTGTTATTATAATACAGGAGGAGCAGACTCTGGTGTCCTGTCTGTTATAATACAGGAGGAGCAGACTCTGGTGTCCTGTCTGTTATTATACTACAGGAGGAGCAGACTCTGGTGTCCTGTCTGTTATTATTATACAGGAGGAGCAGACTCTGGTGTCCTGTCTGTTATTATATTACAGGAGGAGCAGACTCTGGTGTCCTGTCTGTTATTATACTACAGGAGGAGCAGACTCTGGTGTCCTGTCTGTTATTATACTACAGGAGGAGCAGACTCTGGTGTCCTGTCTGTTATTATAATACAGGAGGAGCAGACTGTGGTGTCCTGTCTGTTATTATAATACAGGAGGAGCAGACTCTGGTGTCCTGTCTGTTATTATAATACAGGAGGAGCAGACTCTGGTGTCCTGTCTGTTATTATACTACAGGAGGAGCAGACTGTGGTGTCCTGTCTGTTATTATAATACAGGAGGAGCAGACTCTGGTGTCCTGTCTGTTATTATAATACAGGAGGAGCAGACTATGGTGTCCTGTCTGTTATTATAATACAGGAGGAGCAGACTCTGGTGTCCTGTCTGTTATTATAATACAGGAGGAGCAGACTCTGGTGTCCTGTCTGTTATTATACTACAGGAGGAGCAGACTCTGGTGTCCTGTCTGTTATTATAATACAGGAGGAGCAGACTCTGGTGTCCTGTCTGTTATTATAATACAGGAGGAGCAGACTCTGGTGTCCTGTCTGTTATTATAATACAGGAGGAGCAGACTCTGGTGTCCTGTCTGTTATTATAATACAGGAGGAGCAGACTCTGGTGTCCTGTCTGTTATTATACTACAGGAGGAGCAGACTCTGGTGTCCTGTCTGTTATTATAATACAGGAGGAGCAGACTCTGGTGTCCTGTCTGTTATTATAATACAGGAGGAGCAGACTCTGGTGTCCTGTCTGTTATTATAATACAGGAGGAGCAGACTCTGGTGTCCTGTCTGTTATTATACTACAGGAGGAGCAGACTCTGGTGTCCTGTCTGTTATTATAATACAGGAGGAGCAGACTCTGGTGTCCTGTCTGTTAGTATACTACAGGAGGAGCAGACTCTGGTGTCCTGTCTGTTATTATAATACAGGAGGAGCAGACTCTGGTGTCCTGTCTGTTATTATAATACAGGAGGAGCAGACTCTGGTGTCCTGTCTGTTATTATAATACAGGAGGAGCAGACTCTGGTGTCCTGTCTGTTATTATAATACAGGAGGAGCAGACTCTGGTGTCCTGTCTGTTATTATACTACAGGAGGAGCAGACTTGGTGTCCTGTCTGTTATTATAATACAGGAGGAGCAGACTCTGGTGTCCTGTCTGTTATTATACTACAGGAGGAGCAGACTCTGGTGTCCTGTCTGTTATTATAATACAGGAGGAGCAGACTCTGGTGTCCTGTCTGTTATATTACAGGAGGAGCAGACTCTGGTGTCCTGTCTGTTATATTACAGGAGGAGCAGACTCTGGTGTCCTGACTGTTATTATACTACAGGAGGAGCAGACTCTGGTGTCCTGTCTGTTATTATACTACAGGAGGAGCAGACTCTGGTGTCCTGTCTGTTATTATAATACAGGAGGAGCAGACTCTGGTGTCCTGTCTGTTATTATACTACAGGAGGAGCAGACTCTGGTGTCCTGTCTGTTATTATAATACAGGAGGAGCAGACTTGGTGTCCTGTCTGTTATTATAATACAGGAGGAGCAGACTCTGGTGTCCTGTCTGTTATTATAATACAGGAGGAGCAGACTCTGGTGTCCTGTCTGTTATTATAATACAGGAGGAGCAGACTCTGGTGTCCTGTCTGTTATTATACTACAGGAGGAGCAGACTCTGGTGTCCTGTCTGTTATTATACTACAGGAGGAGCAGACTCTGGTGTCCTGTCTGTTATTATACTACAGGAGGAGCAGACTCTGGTGTCCTGTCTGTTATTATAATACAGGAGGAGCAGACTCTGGTGTCCTGTCTGTTATTATAATACAGGAGGAGCAGACTCTGGTGTCCTGTCTGTTATTATAATACAGGAGGAGCAGACTCTGGTGTCCTGTCTGTTATTATACTACAGGAGGAGCAGACTCTGGTGTCCTGTCTGTTATTATAATACAGGAGGAGCAGACTCTGGTGTCCTGTCTGTTATTATAATACAGGAGGAGCAGACTCTGGTGTCCTGTCTGTTATTATAATACAGGAGGAGCAGACTCTGGTGTCCTGTCTGTTATTATACTACAGGAGGAGCAGACTCTGGTGTCCTGTCTGTTAGTATACTACAGGAGGAGCAGACTCTGGTGTCCTGTCTGTTATTATAATACAGGAGGAGCAGACTCTGGTGTCCTGTCTGTTGTTATAATACAGGAGGAGCAGACTCTGGTGTCCTGTCTGTTATTATAATACAGGAGGAGCAGACTCTGGTGTCCTGTCTGTTATTATACTACAGGAGGAGCAGACTGTGGTGTCCTGTCTGTTAGTATACTACAGGAGGAGCAGACTCTGGTGTCCTGTCTGTTATTATAATACAGGAGGAGCAGACTCTGGTGTCCTGTCTGTTATTATAATACAGGAGGAGCAGACTCTGGTGTCCTGTCTGTTATTATACAGGAGGAGCAGACTCTGGTGTCCTGTCTGTTATTATACTACAGGAGGAGTAGACTCTGGTGTCCTGTCTGTTATTATACTACAGGAGGAGCAGACTCTGGTGTCCTGTCTGTTATTATAATACAGGAGGAGCAGACCCCCCCCCCGAATACGCCAACACCCCATATGTACTCATAAAATGATGTATGGGTGCATGGCAGGGTTCAAAAGGGAAGTAGTGCCATAGGGCTTTTGGAGGACATATTTTGCAGGATTGGCTTTTGGAAGCTATATCGCATATGAAGACACCCCCAAAAAGTGACCCCATTATGGAAACTACACCCCTCAAAGAATATTTCAAAATGTGTAGTGAAAACTTTGTCCTCAAAGGTGATTTACGGACGCTACCTAAGAAACATTTTGTTAATATAGATAGGGTGTTTACTCTCTTTTGTGGAGTAAGTCATGTCCTAGAATAGCGAGACAAACCCTTCAGGCACCTTACATGCAAGGGATTCTGTTATATTGATTCAATAAGATGCAACAGGCTGAATGTAATGGTTTACGTGTACGTGTAATTGTATTTGGAGCATATGTATGCTTTTTGAAAATTTCAATAAAAAGACACTATTAAAAAAAAAAAAAAGGTTCAAGGAATTGAAAAGTTTAAATTTTTTCCAGAAAAATGGACGTTAGGCCTAAATTTTTCACTTTCACAAGGGGGGACTGGAGAAAATGTACCCCCTAATTTATTGCCCATTTTCTCCTGGCTACAGCAATACCCCATATGTATATATGTCAGAAGGAAAGGAGCAGCAAATGGCTTCTGGAAGACAGATTTCAACGGAATAATTGACAGGCGCCATCTTGCAATTGAACACACCCTGAGGTACCCCTAGAGTGGAAACCCCCTGAATACGACAACACCCCATTTGTGCTCAGTAAATGATTTATGGGTGCACAGCAGGGACTGGAGCGGCAATGGGGGGGGGGGGGGGTCTGTGGATGGCACTGTTATGGGGTGGGTGGGGGTCTGTGGATGGCACTGTTATGAGGTGGGGGGGTCTGTGGATGGCACTGTTATGGGGTGGGGGGGGGGTCTGTGGATGGCACTGTTATGGGGTGGGTGGGGGTCTGTGGATGGCACTGTTATGAGGTGGGGGGGTCTGTGGATGGCACTGTTATGAGGTGGGGGGGTCTGTGGATGGCACTGTTATGAGGTGGGGGGGTCTGTGGATGGCACTGTTATGAGGTGGGGGGTCTGTGGATGGCACTGTTATGGGGTGGGGGGGTCTGTGGATGGCACTGTTATGGGGTGGGGGGTCTGTGGATGGCACTGTTATGGGGTGGGGGGTCTGTGGATGGCACTGTTATGGGGTGGGTGGGGGTCTGTGGATGGCACTGTTATAAATATCATTAAAAAAAAAAGTATTTTAAAAGTATTTGGGCAAAAAGGGCATCGGTTTCGGTTTTCGGTCAAGGGCATCCTGAATTTTCGGTTTCGGTTTCGGACCAGAATTTTCATTTCGGTGCACCCCTAGTTAGAATATACTAAGAACTGTGTAGATAACTGCCCCCTGCTGCCTGACACCACCTGATCTCTTACAGGGGGCTGTGATCCGCACAATTAACCCCTCGGGTGCTGCCAGGCAGCAGGGGCCAGACGCCCCTCCCTCCCCAGTATTAATGGCCAGTGCGCCCCTCCCCCCTCCTCCCCAGTATTAGCATTGGTGGCCAGTGCGGCCCCCCCCCTCCCCAGTATTAGCATTGGTGGGCCCAGTGCGCCCCCCCTCCCTCCCCAGTATTAGCATTGGTGGCCAGTGCGGCCGATCGGTTACCATGGCAGCCAGGACACTACTTAGCTTATACTTACCTGCGCTGTCTGTGGCCGGCCGACGCTCCTCCTACTGGTAAGTGACAGGTCTGTGCGGCGCATCGCCTTCTTGTTAGGCAAGTACTGTCGAAAATGCAGCCTTCCTTTGAAGTTCACTAGGGATTCGTCGACAACAATGTGTTTTTCAGGGGTATATATTTCTGCAAACATAGACTTGAAATGGGTGATTGTATAAATTAAGGCCCATAATCTATCAAAATTGGGATCATCTTGGGGTGGGCATCTGGTATTATCATTGTAGTGTATAAATTTCATGATGACTTCAAATCTCCTTGTAGACATGGCTGCACTGTACATTGGGGAGTAGTAAAGTATGTCTGTACTCCAGTATGCTCTTATAGATGGTTTTTTTCATACTTAATAAAATACCCCAAAATGTACGCATTTCCCCAGTGTCGGTAGGGGTCCATTTCTGGGCATGAAATGTAGGATTCATGGCAAGAAATTGGTTTGCGTACAAATTGGTTTGCACAACCATCAATAAAATTAAATTATCAGTAAAGAAAAGCTTGAAAAAATCTACTTCTCTAAACCCAGTTGTATTAACTTGTATACCCGCATCAGCAGTAAAGTCGGATACCTGGGCCACATAGTTATCTGGGGGTGCCCAAATAGGTTCACTTGATTGGGTTAATGACTGATCATCAACCCTTTGGCGCCTTCACCTTCACTTGCAGACTCAGTGTCTGTACAAATGGCGTACACCTGCTCTGCAGTAAACCACCTCTGATGCGCCATATTTGAATTTTAGTAAACAACGTAACAGTCCAGTAACTGTAGAAGATGAAATAGTACCTTTTTGAAAAAAAAACAACTAAGTGGAATATTTTTAATATATAAAGCAAATTTGCTCCAAAATAAAAAATAGGAGCTGAATTGGGGTCACTGGGTCAGTGGTGGCGGTGGTTGTGTCGATGGCAGAAAAAAGGCCACTAAGAATATGTATTGCTTTGTGTAACTCTGTCAATAGGTCTGTGTGTACCCAAGAAAATAACTGAAAAACTGTAACTAAAAAAGATTTTATATAGGAGTGGGTTAGGGTTCACTGGGTCAGTGACTGATGGCCGTTAGCCTAGATGTAGATGTCAATGGGAAGGGGGGTGAGGGGGAGGCCCCCTAAAAAATATATAGTTCTTGATGCAACTCTGATAGGGGTGCTTGGCGTACCTTCTAAAATAACAGTAAAACAGTATAAACTGGTATGAACCAGTATAGAAAAAAATAAAGTAGGGGAATAGAATATATAGTTCTTGATGCAACTCTGATAGGGGTGCTGGCCGTACCTTCTAAAATAACGCTAAAACTGTGTCAGTGACTGGCGGCCATTGGCCTGTGCGGATGTCGATTGGGAGGGGGGATATGTAGTTCTTTGTGCGACTGGCAGGAGCACTGGGTGTACTGGGGTTCACTGGGTCGGGGACTGGTGGATGCTAGCCAGTGAGGATGATGATGGGGGAATAAAGGGTCGCTAACAAAATTTTAAAACTAAACAACACTAAATATATTTTTTGGGGGAAAATATTTGGTCTGACAAAAAATATGGGAGCAGGATGGGGTTCACTGGAAAGTAATGGGAGGTGTTTATAGTGATTGATGCAACTCTGACAGGAGCTCTGAGCGACAATAACTCTCTCTGACAGAACTGAGGTGATCAAAGGGGGTAAAGTCACCTACCCAGACTTCTGTCTCCTGATTGGCCAACCTAGGACCATCTTGATTGGCCCTAGGTTGGCAAACTGTGATTGGTAGCTGTCTGTGACAGCTGCCAATCACAGCTCTGTCACCACCTACATGGTGACAGGTTCACATACACATCTGGGATGGCTGTCAAAGCGCCATGACAGCAGCGATCCCTGATGTGGCTGTGCAGTATGTTGGAGCGCCGCTGTAGTCTCCGATACAGCCCACTACCCTGCGCTCCGTTACAGCCCCACCTCCCTGCACTGCGCTGCAAATAAAACTAGCGCTGATTGGTCAATGAGACTTCATCGACCAATCACAGCGATCGCCGACCTGGGTGCACTCCCACGGGGCCTAGGCCGGCTAGCTGTGATAATCAGCTGTCCGTGACAGCTATCCTCACAGCTCTGCTACCATGTAGTAAAATATGGTGGCAGTTTCCAGCCATGACATTTATACTCATCATGGAGCGCCAAGTAGCAGTGCTCCATGACGAGTCTACTAATCATAGATCGGAAAGGGGTTAATGGGCGCAGGAACACAAGTTGTTCCTTGAAGAGGTAGGGCCTTTTTCTGGAGGTCCCGGACCCACTGCGCCCTTGCTGCTGGATCTCCTTCCGGAACTGGTCCCAGCAGCTTCTCCAGTGATTCTTAACTTAATCAACTTGGAATAAAAAATAAAAAAACATTTAACCAAACAATACAATCTTAATAACAGAGGACATCTTATGCCATGTGCTATACTAGGGAGGTCATCTTATGCCATGTGCTATGCTAGGGAGGACAGCGTTTGACATGTGCCATGCTAGAAAGGACAGCGTTTGACATGTGCTATGCTACAGAGGATAACATACAGGTCCTTCTCATAAAATTAGCATATTGTGATAAAGTTCATTATTTTCTGTAATGTACTGATAAACATTAGACTTTCATATATTTTAGATTCATTACACACAACTGAAGTAGTTCAAGCCTTTTATTGTTTTAATATCGATGATTTTGGCATACAGCTCATGAAAACCCAAAATTCCTATCTAAAAAAAAATTGCATATTTCATCCGACCAATAAAAGAAAAGTGTTTTTAATACAAAAAAAGTCAACCTTCAAATAATTATGTTCAGTTATGCACTCAATACTTGGTCGGGAATCCTTTTGCAGAAATGACTGCTTCAATGCGGCGTGGCATGGAGGCAATCAGCCTGTGGCACTGCTGAGGTGTTATGGAGGCCCAGGATGCTTCGATAGCGGCCTTAAGCTCATCCAGAGTGTTGGGTCTTGCGTCTCTCAACTTTCTCTTCCCAATATCCCACAGATTCTCTATGGGGTTCAGGTCAGGAGAGTTGGCAGGCCAATTGAGCACAGTAATACCATGGTCAGTAAACCATTTACCAGTGGGTTTGGCACTGTGAGCAGGTGCCAGGTCGTGCTGAAAAATGAAATCTTCATCTCCATAAAGCTTTTCAGCAGATGGAAGCATGAAGTGCTCCAAAATCTCCTGATAGCTAGCTGCATTGACCCTGCCCTTGAGAAAACACAGTGGACCAACACCAGCAGCTGACATGGCACCCCAGACCATCACTGACTGTGGGTACTTGACACTGGACTTCAGGCATTTTGGCATTTCCCTCTCCCCAGTCTTTCTCCAGACTCTGGCACCTTGATTTCCAAATGACATGCAACAGTCCAGTGCTGCTTCTCTGTAGCCCAGGTCAGGCGCTTCTGCCGCTGTTTCTGGTTCAAAAGTGGCTTGACCTGGGGAATGCGGCACCTGTAGCCCATTTCCTGCACATGCCTGTACACGGTGGCTCTGGATGTTTCTACTCCAGACTCAGTCCACTGCTTCCGCAGGTCCCCCAAGGTCTGGAATCGGTCCTTCTCCACAATCATCCTCAGGGTCCGGTCACCTATTCTCGTTGTGCAGCGTTTTCTGCCACACTTTTTCCTTCCCACAGACTTCCCACTGAGGTGCCTTGATACAGCACTCTGGGAACAGCCTATTCGTTCAGAATTTTTTTTCTGTGTCTTACCCTCTTGCTTGAGGGTGTCAATGATGGCCATCTGGACAGCAGTCAGGTCGGCAGTCTTACCCATGATTGCGGTTTTGAGTAATGAACCAGGCTGGGAGTTTTTAAAAGCCTCAGGAATCTTTTGCAGGTGTTTAGAGTTAATTAGTTGATTCAGATGATTTAGGTTAATTGCTCGTTTAGAGAACCTTTTCATGATATGCTAATTTTTTTAGATAGGAATTTTGGGTTTTCATGAGCTGTATGCCAAAATCATCAATATTAAAACAATAAAAGGCTTGAACTACTTCAGTTGTGTGTAATGAATCTAAAATATATGAAAGTCTAATGTTTATCAGTACATTACAGAAAATAATGAACTTTATCACAATATGCAATTTTTTTTAGAAGGACCTGTATTACGTGCTATGCTAGGGAGGATAACTAGGATCAAACATGTAAAGATCGTCCACTTTACTTACCCAACCTCTGCCGACTCTAGCCTTGACTATTCTCTCAGATGGTACTGAAAATGTCCTGGGCGATTTCGAGCCATGCAGCGTCCTTCTTGTACCAGTCAGTGTACTCACCCAACTGGATGTCCCAAAGACATGGCCTCTCCTCGACCAGGACGATCAGCCTGTCAAAATCAATGGACTTTTTGCCCTTTTGCATGTTTAACCCCTTAAGGACCCTGCCATTTTTCACCTTAAGGACCAGGCCATTTTTAGCAAATCTGACCTGTCACTTTATGTGGTAATAACTTTAAAACGCTTTTACATATCCTGGCCATTCTAAGATTGTTTTCTCATCACATATTGTACTTTAAGACAGTGGTAAAATGGAGTCAAAAAATTTCATTTTTATTTATAAAAAAAATACAAATTTCAATTTCTCTACTTTTATAATAGATAGTAATACCTCCAAAATTAGTTATTACTTTACATTCCCCATATGTCTACTTCATGTTTGGATCATTTTAAAAATTACATTTTATTTTTTGGGGACATTAGAAGGCTTAGAAGTTTAGAACCAAATCTTAAAATTTTTAAGAACATTTCCAAACCCCAATTTTTCATGACCAGTTCAGTTATGAAGTCACTTTCTGGGGCTTACATATTAGAAACCACCAATAAATCACCCCATTTTAGAAACTACACCCCTCAAGCTATTCAAATGGATTTTACAAACTTTGTTAACCCTTTAGGTGCCCCACGAGAATGAAATGAAAATGGGAATGACATTTCAAAATTTCACCTTTTTTGTTGTTGCAGATTTTAAATTTTAATCAATTTTTTCTGCAACACATAAAGGGTTAACAGCCAAACAAAGCTCAAAATCTATTACCCAGAATCTGGAGTTTACAGAAACACCCTATGTGTGCTCAAAAACGGATGTATGGTCGCACAACAGGCTTCAGAGTGGAAGGAGCACCATATGGCGGTTAGGAGAGAGCATTTAGCTGGAATGGTAATTGGGAGCTATTTCGCATATGAAGACACCCTGAGGTGGCTCTAGAGTGGAAACCCCCCAAAAAGTGACCCCATTCCGGAAACTACACCCCTTTAAGGAATATTTCAAGGTGTGTAGTGAGCACTTTGACCCATCAGGCGTTTCACAGAATTAGGAAACGCTTGGCTGTGAAAATGAAAAATTTACATTTTTTGCAGAAAAAGTTGCATTACACCCACATTTTACACTTTCACAAGAGAAAACAGGACAAAATTCAACCAACATTTTGTTCCCCATTTCCCTCCGAATATGCCAACACCCCATATGTGCTAAAAAAATGATGTATGGGCGCATGGCAGGGTTCAAAAGGGAAGTAGCACAATAGGGCTTTTGGATTACAGATTTTGCAGGATTGGCTTTTGGGAGCTACAATTGTGTTCAAAATAATAGCAGTCAGACATCACTAACCTGATCAATCACCGTTTTTTTTTTTTTTTTTTATATATACTTGGATACACATAGTATATATAAATGTCATTACAAGTACATATGCATTAAAGTATCACTTTGAGCATAGAACAAGTATATTTCCCATTTTTCATTTTTCACCCCCCCTCCCACTGACAACTGATGTCCCCAACTTTGAACCAAACTGTCAGTCAAAAACTCTCCATCGAAGATGTCTGCGTAAATATACCTTATTGGTCCATTTATCTGTTAACAGTTAAATAACACCTTATAATCATAACCTGTAAATACAGACTTACATCACGTGTTCTCCACTCCCAGTTTTCCTAACGTCCCATTTATCTGTTCTTCCATGTACCACTTAGTGTGGCAGAATGGCGTCATTATCTCTTGAATTTCAACAGGAGTCAGAGCATAGACAATAAACTTCCTCCACTTACAGAAAAAGGGCTTTGCAGACTTTTCTTTATTATTTTCTGCTTCTAACCTATCCATGTAAAGAACCCGTTTCATTATACCCACAGCTTCCTCCAGTGTAGGGATGGTAGGGTATATCCAATGTCCTAGTATAGTTTTTTTTACTGCTAATAAAAATAAGTGGATGCCCTTGATGTGTGTGGATTGAGTTATTTCCCCTTTGGTGTCCAAAGGAATGTAGTGAAAGATACAATGCAGTGGAGTCAATTGTACATCAATTTCCCAAATCTGCTTCATGTACTCCAACGCCCCGTTCCACATGGCAAGTAGAGAAGGGCAGCTCCATAATCCGTGTAGCAAATTGGCTCTCTGCAATTGACATTTTGGACACCATCTAAGATAATGCATCGGGGCATCTCTATAGGATAAGTCAAATGCATATGTTGCCTTGTGTAATATTTTAAAATGCATTTCCCTCCATGTCTTGTTGCCAATTGCCTGCCTCACCCGTTCCATTCCCTCTCTCAATTTAGGAGTTAATGACCTATCATCAAGCTCAATTTCCCATTTCTGGAAAACTTTTGCTTCCAGAGGAATTGAGTGAGTATTCAGAATTTTCCAATACAAATCTGATAAAGAGCAGATCTGAGTTCCCATTAAGGCATCAAACCAAACTCTTCTCTTCTGATCCCCCATATGGACGGCTTGAGATCTACAAAAAGATCTTAATTGATTATAGGGCAGAAAGTGTGAGGGGGGCAACTGGAACTGCAATTGGAGAACCTGCCATGACAGGAGCTCAGTACCTGTGGGATTAAGCAGCTGTTTCAGGGAGATTATCCCCTTCTCCTTCCATTGTGTAAACATCACAGACTGTCTCCCTACTGGGAAGGCCGGGAGGGTCCATAATGGCATATATGGAGAGAGATACAGTACAGACCAAAAGTTTGGACACACCTTCTCATTCAAAGAGTTTTCTTTATTTTCATGACTATGAAAATTGTAGATTCACACTGAAGGCATCAAAACTATGAATTAACACGTGGAATTATATAAAAAACAAAAAAGTGTGAAACAACTGAAAATATGTAATATTCTAGGTTCTTCAAAGTAGCCACCTTTTGCTTTGATTACTGCTTTGCACACTCTTGGCATTCTCTTGATGATCTTCAAGAGGTAGTCACCTGAAATGGTCTTCCAACAGTCTTGAAGGAGTTCCCAGAGATACTTAGCACTTGTTGGCCCTTTTGCCTTCACTCTGCGGTCCAGCTCACCCCAAACCATCTCGATTGGATTCAGGTCCGGTGACTGTGGAGGCCAGGTCATCTGGCGCAGCATCCCATCACTCTCCTTCATGGTCAAATAGCCCTTACACAGCCTGGAGGTGTGTTTGGGGTCATTGTCCTGTTGAAAAATAAATGATGGTGTAACGGATCTCCTAGCACCCCGACCGGGTACCTCCGTTGATGGATGCTCCCAGTGCTTCCCGAGGACTCCAAGCACTCCGCTCTACACCAAAACCACCACAGGAGCCAGGAACAGCTCTTACAAGAGCTAGTAGTTATAGCCAGGGGAGTATAGCAAATCTTCAGCGTATAGCAATCCCCACACACATGAGACGAGGCTCTATGTTGAATGTAAAACAGGAACTCTTTAATGGGTTATTTTTCAGCCTTTTATGCAGGTCTCCTAGCAAGGGACACTCCCCCTGGGGCCCTTGTAGAAGACTGTGACAGTTTATATTTTAGCCAATCACATGCATTTACAGTATTGAAACCTTCCCAGCAATTGTACACAAAACCCCCTTCCCTCTGTCTGTAACGCAATCAACAAAATACAATGAGCATTGTCTTTGACGCAATCAACTAACACACTGGCATTGTCTGAGACGCAATCAACAAAATACAATTACCAATAACACAAAGGCTACAACCCACATATAATCCTCCCCTCTGCCTGTGATATAATCATGGTACAGCATGGTTAAGATAATCATCACAGGCAGGAGAATACACAATGTCCTCTGTCCTGGAGACAACCGAGTTGTAATTAAATTATCTCTCAGGACAGAGGGCAATCGCCAATACACACAGAGAGACAATGGAACAGACCTCACTACTCAACGTATACAATGTCCCACCCTTTACAATACACATAGACATTTAACATCCCAACATCGCACAAATTAGTTGTAAAAGTCTCTTGGGCCTGGCTGTACTCATGGCTTTTCTGTCCAAAACAGTTCCACAGATTTAAGATGTGCGACCGGTCTGTCTTCTCCTTCAAAGTTAGTATGGGCCATAATCCTGGGGCAAGAAGCTGGCAACCAGGCCCCTCCAAAACCCAGTGGCGAGGTTGGTTTCACCACAGATGGTCCAACTAAACGCAAACCGGATGGAATAGCATGCCGCTGCAAGATGCTGTGGTAGCCATGCTGGTTCAGTATGCCTTCAATTTTGAATTAATCCCCAACAGTGTCACCAGCAAAGCACCCCCACACCATCACACCTCCTCCTCCATGCTTCACGGTGGGAACCAGGCATGTAGAGTCCATCCGTTCACCTTTTCTGCGTCGCACAAAGACACGGTGGTTGGAACCAAAGATCTCAAATTTTGACTCATCAGACCAAAGCACAGATTTCCACTGGTCTAATGTCCATTCCTTGTGTTCTTTAGCCCAAACAAGTCTCTTCTGCTTGTTGCCTGTCCTTAGCAGTGGTTTCCTAGCAGATATTCTACCATGAAGGCCTGATTCACACAGTCTCCTCTTAACAGTTGTTCTAGAGATGTGTCTGCTGCTAGAACTCTGTGTGGCATTGACCTGGTCTCTAATCTGAGCTGCTGTTAACCTGCGATTTCTGAGGCTGGTGACTCGGATGAACTTATCCTCCGCAGCAGAGGTGACTCTTGGTCTTCCTTTCCTGGGGCGGTCCGCATGTGAGCCAGTTTCTTTGTAGCGCTTGATGGTTTTTGTGACTGCACTTGGGGACACTTTCAAAGTTTTCCCAATTTTTAAGTAATTATGATGGCCACTCGTTTTTCTTTACTTAGCTGCTTTTTTCTTGCCATAATACAAATTCTAACAGTCTATTCAGTAGGACTATCAGCTGTGTATCCACCTGACTTCTCCACAACGCAACTGATGGTCCCAACCCCATTTATAAGGCAAGAAATCCCACTTATAAAACCTGACAGGGCACACCTGTGAAGTGAAAACCATTTAGGTGACTACCTCTTGAAGCTCATCAAGAGAATGCCAAGAGTGTGCAAAGCAGTAATCAAAGCAAAAGGTGGCTACTTTGAAGAACCTAGAATATGACATATTTTCAGTTGTTTCACACTTTTTTGTTATGTATATAATTCCACATGTGTTAATTCATAGTTTTGATGCCTTCAGTGTGAATCTACAATTTTCATAGTCATGAAAATAAAGAAAACTCTTTGAATGAGAAGGTGTGTCCAAACTTTTGGTCTGTACTGTATGTTAGGATTAAGTTACAAAATGTTTTGTCTATTTTACTTGTGATTTTTTTTATCTTCCAGTTTTTAAGATCTACTGTTTTGTTTTTCCAATGCAGGATTTATTGGAAGGGTATATATTTATATGCAGCAGATTTGTTGCCGAACTTTCTGTGGCTGAAAAATAGAAAATTTGTCATACCTGTAATTTTACTTTCCTCGAGTCCTCAGGCAGCATAGAGGGGTATGTATGCGCTGCCTGGGGACAATTAGGAAATAGAAAATTTGTCTTACCTGTAATTTTACTTTCCTCAAGTCCGAAGGCAGCACAGAGCGGTATGTATGTGCTGCCTGAGGACAATTAGGAAATAGAAAATGTCTTACCTGTAATTTTACTTTCCTTAAGCCCTCAGGCAGCATCATACATATTGCTCTGTGCTGCCTGAGGACGACGAGGAAATGTAATTTAAACGTAAGGTGGATGTGAAATGTTTTAGGTGGATTTCTCTAATCAAGCTCCCTGTAGCCACAGAAATGTCTGAAACAAATCGGCCACTTGTGAATTCACACTGAAAAGGGTTATGCCATAATTGATATAAATCAGACATCATATAGTTCATGACAATCTAATTTTAACAAAACTAGACCCAGCCCTGTACTTCACATGGATCCAGAGATCTCCACATTCTTTTCTCTAATTGGTCTGCTAGGTTCTTTGCAGCCTGGCAGCTCAAGGGGTGTGTCCTTTCTGCTGCTGCTCTCTCCCTGTAACTGCCACAGCTTCTAACAGAAGATATGGCAGGTTGCAGTTGGAGATTTAAACTGAGCATGTGTGACCAGCTCAGTGAGACGCACAAAAAATTAGGAAAAGAACAAACAGCAGGTGGCGCTATACAGATACATTTTATTGAATAACTTAGTGGCTATACTAAATTTTTAATTACATGCAGTTACAAAAGTATTCAGATCCAGGTGCTGGTTTCGAAAAATGTAGACTATGTTTTGTGACACAGCCCCTTTAAATCGTTTTAGGACTCCAAGTTCGAAGCCATTGCGCTGTGTTCATGTTTCATCTTCTTTTTTTGTGTAAAGCATTTATGCTAATCTATTTTTTCATTAAAAGTATTTTTGCTAAAAATTGAAAATTGTAATTCTTTAAAGCTAAGGTTATATGATGATCTTTTATGATATATCAGTATAAAACAGCAGTCTGTGCCTTTTGTTTGATTGTACTATAGATATGGAGAACTTACAGTGTATTCATTCCATACAGGAAGTATTCATGATGTGTAGGCTCCTCCTGTAACAGGGAGAAGTCTGTCAATCAGGAATACATTAGATTCCTGTTGCTGGCATTGGCCTGAAACAAGTAAACTATATGTTTTAATATATTCAAATCAGCATCTACGAGCTGTTGTTGTTACACCTAGAGGCTCAGCTCTCTCTGCAACTGCTGCACCCTCTGCACTTTGATTGACAGGACCAAGCAGAAGGGTTGTTGCTCCAAGGAGTTATTGGGATTGTCATGGTGCGGCATTATCTGGATTAGGGGCCTACTGAGGTGATGGATGCTGACCCCCTATCTATGCCCCGCAGTCATGCCACTGATTATGACACTCAGACTCTCTAGCCGATGACTTCACAGATATTGTGTCTAAGGAAACAAGAAGCGTTATCGTGCCAGGATTCTAATGGTGATATCACAAAAAGTGTGACCATGCCAGGGTTCTAATGATGAAATCACAAAGGGTGGCTTAGCATCAGAACGGCCATCTTGAATGTAATAGGCTTACACTTTATTAACATACCTGTAATGGAAATATCACTAGTAGATGGAGTATTACCTGTGGGATCATTTATTTTGAGATTTGTACTTGTTTGTGGCTACAATAAAAAACACAAACTTTGGCAACATTTTTTTACTTTAAATATCACACTTCTGAAAATTGGTAACTCGCCCCTTCAGGCTCCAGCTTTGAACCTATTTAATATACCTTTAGTATACCTATAGAAAATAGGGGCTGAGTACGATTTGTGCAATTTGATACTTAAGAAAAATAAAACACTATTTTTTCTTAAAAAAAACACTATGTTTATTTATAAAAGGTTTTAGGATTTAAATGAATTTTTTGTGGCTCTAGATCCGTCTTCAGAATTGGCTGGATTCAGGTCTGCTAACTTGTAGAGAAGAGGTCAGGGTCGCACCTCTGGCAGATTTTCAGGGACAGAATAGTGTCACCATCGGTTCCTCATGTTGTTTTGTAGTCAGATCCTAAAAGAGAAAATATCCAATAAAAAAAACGGTCTACAAAAACACAAGGAGAAGACGGAGGGAAGCGGCCAAACTTACCGGACCTGGTGATGCTCTGCTCATCTTCACTGGAATTTCAAATGGTTTGGATGGTAAAAACCATCTGTAGATGGTAAATGGGCCCCAAGGGGTAGATGGTAAATGGGCCCAAAGGGGTAGATGGTAAGTGAGCCCCAATACGGTAGATGGTAAGTGAGCCCCAATACGGTAGATGGTAAGTGGGCCCCAAGAGGTAGATGGTAAGTGGGCCCCAAGAGGTAGATGGTAAGTGGGCCCCAAGAGGTAGATGGTAAGTGGGCCCCAAGAGTTAGATGGTAAGTGGGCCCCAAGAGGTAGATGGTAAATGGGCCCCAAGGGGTAGATGTTAAATGGGCCCAAAGAGGTAGATGGTAAATGGCCCCAAGCCGCAGATGGTAAATGGCCCCAGGCGGCAGATGGTAAATGGGGCCAAGCAGCAGATGTCATAGTAAGGGCCTATAGGCAGATGTTAAAGCCGGCTGCAGATTATACAAGATGGCCGCTTTCTCTTCCGGGGGCTAGAGGCCCTGATGTTAGTGGTGCTCCCCGGAAGGTCCTCCATCTCCACATCCTCCGGATACTGGCGAGGGCCAATATCCATTTTGTCGTCATCACTGTGATCGGACTTCATGTCAACATCGTCCGGATACTGTCGAGGGCCGACATCCATTTTCTCTACTGCGTTCACCACAGGAATCTTCTTTGGCATCAACCTCCTCTTCTTCCCCATGGTGAGAGCCAGCTAGAGATACTGACACTGGTGTCAGGGCGTGACCGTGATTTATGGGATTAGACCACACCCCTTGATTATTATGTCATAAGTACATGAGTCATGCCTCATCCATTATGACATCACAAAAGGGTCACATGGGGGTGGGGGGGGTGCCCGACAGTGACATTCTAACAATGACATCACAAGACATGCCTTCGCATGAAAGCAGCCATATTGAATGTAATAGGCACACACTTTGGCCGCGGGGGTGTTCTTGGGACAATTTTTTTAATATCACATCATGTACATACATGTTCTTGCCTGAAATTTTCTTCATGTTTTTTCATTCTCCTCACATAGATTTTGAGATGAGGGGTGGGATATATGACCCCAGAGGACCCTGTTGAAGCCAATCACAGCACAGCTTTTATTTCCTATTCTGCTCTTGGAAAATAAAAGCAGTGCTGTGATTGGTTGCTATAGGCAACAAGGATTGTTTTACTGTTAATCTGACCCGATGTGCGAGATGATGGGACTAATATAATGTTTAAGAGATGGTGGGAGTGATGAAATATGTATAGGATGATGGGAGATATGCATTGTTTGTGACATGATGGGAATAATACTTTGGTTTTACGATGATGGGGGTGATACACTGTGTATGAGAGGATAGGAGTGATACATTGTGTGTGAGATGATTGGAGTGCTTACAGATATTTATCATGTAAAATTTTAATAAAACATAATTTTAAATACAAACCGGATTCCAAAAAAGTTGGGACACTATACAAATCGTGAATAAAAACTGAATGCAATGATGTGGAGGTGCCAACTTCTAATATTTTATTCAGAATAGAACATAAATCACGGAACAAAAGTTTAAACTGAGAAAATGTACCATTTTAAGGGAAAAATATTTTGAATCAGAATTTCATAGTGTCAACAAATCCCCAAAAAGTTGGGACAAGGCCATTTTAACCACTGTGTGGCATCTCCCCTTCTTCTTACAACACTCAACAGATGTCTGGGGACCGAGGAGACCAGTTTCTCAAGTTTAGAAATAGGAATGCTCTCCCATTCTTGTCTAATACAGGCCTCTAACTGTTCAATCGTCTTGGGCCTTCTTTGTTGCACCTTCCTCTTTATGATGCGCCAAATGTTCTCTATAGGTGAAAGATCTGGACTGCAGACTGGCCATTTCAGTACCCGGATCCTTCTCCTACGCAGCCATGATGTTGTGATTGATGCAGAATGTGGTCTGGCATTATCTGGTTGAAAAATGCAGGGTCTTCCCTGAAAGAGATGACGTCTGGATGGGAGCATATGTTGTTCTAGAACCTGAATATATTTTTCTGCATTGATGGTGCCTTTCCAGACATGCAAGCTGCCCATGCCACACACACTCGTGCAACCCCATACCATCAGAGATGCAGGCTTCTGAACTGAGCGTTGATAACAACTTGGGTTGTCCTTGTCCTCTTTGGTCCGGATGACATGGCATCCCAGATTTCCAAAAAGAACTTTGAATCGTGACTCATCTGACCACAGAACAGTCTTCCATTTTGCCACACTCATTTTAAATGATCCCTGGCCCAGTGAAAACGCCTGAGCTTGTGGATCTTGCTTAGAAATGGCTTCTTCTTTGCACTGTAGAGTTTCAGCTGGCAACGGCGGATGGCACGGTGGATTGTGTTCACTGACAATGGTTTCTGGAAGTATCCCTGAGCCCATTCTGTGATTTCCTTTACAGTAGCATTCCTGTTTGTGGTGCAGTGTTGTTTAAGGGCCCGGAGATAACGGGCATCTAGTATGGTTTTACGGCCTTGACCCTTACGCACAGAGATTGTTCCAGATTCTCTGAATCTTTGGATGATGTTATGCACAGTTGATGATGATAGATGCAAAGTCTTTGCAATTTTTCGCTGAGTAACACCTTTCTGATATTGCTCCACTATCTTTCTGCGCAACATTGTGGGAATTGGTGATCCTCTACCCATCTTGGCTTCTGAGAGACACTGCCACTCTGAGAAGCTCTTTTTATACCCAATCATGTTGCCAATTGACCTAATTAGTGTTAATTGGTCTTCCAGCTCTTCGTTATGCTCAAATTTACTTTTTCCAGCCTCTTATTGCTACTTGTCCCAACTTTTTGGGGATTTGTTGACAACGTGAAAATTTGAATCAACGTATTTTTCCTTTAAAATGATACATTTACTCGGATTAAACGTTTGATCTGTCATCTACGTTCTATTACAAATAAAATATTGACATTTGCCATCTCCACATCATTGCATTCAGTTTTTATTCACAATTTGTTTAGTGTCCCAACTTTTTTGGAATCCGGTTTGTATATTTCTGATACTTTACAGAGGATTATTGGGGGCAGTGTAATATACAGGATTATACATGGGGTGCAGTACAATATACAGGACTATACATGGGGTACAGTATGATATACAAGACTTGTTCTGGTTCTGATCAATGGTCAGGTAGGTTGATACACTGCTCCAAATTAGATAGATAGATAGATACGTGCATGCACGGCGAGAGAAATAACACTGACACTCTAGGTAAGGTCAAAGCATAACTTTAATTTATTAAGTGGGGGTTTCACATTATATACCCTCCATATTAGTGGGAACAGACTATACATGGGATACAATGTAATATATAGGACTATACATGGGGTGCAGTAAAATATACAGGGCTATACATGCGGACAGTGTAATATACAGGACTATACATGGGGCAGTGTAATATACAGGACTATACATGGGGTGCAGTGTAATGTACAGTACTATACATGGGGTGCAGTATAATACACAGGAGGCAGTGTAATATACAGTCTATACATGGGGTGCAGTGTAATATGCAGGACTATACAGGGTAGGGTGCAGTGTAATACAGGACTATACATGGAGTGGAGTGTAATAAACAGTACTATACATGGGGTGTAGGATAATATACAGGACTATATGTCTTATGCCGTGTAGTATACAGGACTATACATGGAGTGCAGTGTAATATATATGGAGTGCATTTTAATATATAGGACAATACATAGGGGGCAGTATAATATACAGGACTATACATGGGGTGCAGTGTAATATATATGGAGTGCATTGTAATATATGGGACAATACATGGGGTGCAGTGCAATATACAGGACTATACATTAGGAGCAGTGTAATATGCAGTACTATATATGGGGTGCAGTGTAATATACAGGACTATACACTAGGTGCAGTGTAATATGCAGGACTATAAAAGGGGGGTAGTTTAATATACAGGACAATACAAGGTGATATACAAAACTATACATGAGTTGCAATGTAATATTCAGGACCATACATGGGATGCAGTGTAATATACAGGACAATAAATGGGGTACAGTATAATATACAGGACTATACATGGGGTGCAGTGTAATATATTCAGGAATATACATCGAGTGCAGTGTAATATGCAGGACTATAAATGGGGGTAGTTTAATATATAGGACAATACATGGGGTTCAGTATAAAATACAAGACTATATATGGGGTGCAGTGTAATATACAGAACTATACATGGGGTGCAATGTAATATTTAGGACTATACATGGGGTGCAGTGTAATATACAGGACTATACATTGGGTGCAGTGTAATATACAGGACTATAAATGGGGTGCAGTGTAATATACAGGACTATACATGGTGATGCAGTGTAATATACAGTACTATACATCGGGTGAAGTGTAATATGTGACGGACTGCTTGGCACCCCGACTGGGTGCCTCCGCTAATCAATGATTCCTAGTGTTCACCAAGTACTTCCAAGCACTCCACCGGACACCATCAGCACTGTAGTCCCCACTTCCAGCGTTACAGCTTGGCTGGGGTCTCGCTGTCCTCCACCAACCCTGGGCCAAAGACCAGGATCCAGCTTCCAGTGGGTAGAACCGTGTTGTAACCCCAGGGGAGTATAATACCGATAGCAATCCCCAGAGTAAATATAGCTGTTCCCCCCACACATGAGATAAGACTATGTTGAGAGTGAAACAAATCAATAACTCTCTTTATTGAAGACCAACTCAGTATATATACAGTTTAAGAAGTCTAACAACATAACTCAATCAAGCATGAACAGCATGCAAACAGACATCCCCTCCCCAGTGTCTTAATAAAAGAATAGGGAAAGAGGAGACACATGTGATGGGATTGTCTCCTGAGTGTATCACAGCGTGATCTACTCCTCTACACCGGAGTCGGCTACTCCTAGAGTTAGCTATCTTAATCCTATCACTAACACAATAGAACAAAGGGACAAATAAACTAACACTTTCATTGGGCGTCTCAGTGTAGAGTTAACCCTTTTTGTGTTGCCGGATTCACACTCGGCACCTTTATTGGGCAATAGAAAATATGTGGCCTATACCTCCACACATAAATAAGGGTTAATAGTTCCTTGTAACCCCAAGAGCTCTGAGGGGGGGAGGGGTGTCTCCATAGTTATGGGTCCATAGTCCGTAGGAAGGAGGCTAGCCCTCAGGCTTCTCCAGCAGCCCCATTGACGGTTCAGTCCGTCACATTTCTCCTCTCCCAACAGTATACTAACCAGGTACCTGAACTCCCGTCGGTCGGTGCCTGAGTTAGTCGAGTAACCCAACCATAAACAAACACTGGTCCTGTTGAACTCTGGGGTCTGGCTCTGTTCTGTATGTCCCCAGCTGTTGGGTGGGCGCCTGCTAATCCTTGCTGCATTGTTGCTCTATAGCTTGGAGCTGTGGGTACTTGGTGGGTAGAGGCCAACTTCTCTCTGCCCGGATGCCAGCTTTTCCACTGGGATGGGGTCAGTGGGTATTGCTGTCTCCTCCACTACCCCCAGGACTCGGTTGGGCAGCTGCTGCTGAGGAGTAGGACCGACTGTCCTCCCTCCTGATACTTCCAGCTGTAGTTGGGTATCTGGGCTGGCTGCCCAGCATCCCTGAAGGGCCGGTAGAGAGACCTCGGTCCCATCTCCACCTGCCAGTTGGGGTTCCCCCCAGGACCAGTCTATGAGGTCCCTTTGTAATTGAGAAGAGGGACCAGCTGTCTCCTCTTCCGGTATTTCAGGCTGCCGCTGGGGAGAGAGACCGGTTGTCTCCTCTCCCTGTAGGGTAAGCTGCCGCTGGGGAGTCAGACCGACTGTCTCGACTCCTGGTAATGCTGCCTGGTGTTGGGTAGTGGGACCGACCGTCTCCACTCTCAGTGATGCTTGTTGCTGCGGGGACGAGAGACCTACAATCTCCTCTCCCTGTGATGCTGACTGCCAATGGGGAGAGAGACCGGTTGTCTGCTCTCCCAATAACATACTTGGCTGCTGGGGAGTCTGACCGACTGTCCCTACTCTCGGGAACTCTATCTGTAGCTGGGGATCTGGGCCGGCTTCTCAGCATCCCTGTAGGTGCGGTGGAGAGACCTTGGTCCCATATCCACCCGCCAACTGGGGGTCCTCCCAGGAACCGACCGTCTATGAGGTCCCCTACCTCCGCAGCTGGTAGTGAAGCAGGGGATACCTCAGTCGTGTCTTCCCAGCTGTAGGGTTGTAGGTCTGGGACTGTTACAGCTTGGCTGGGGTCTCGCTGTCCTCCACCCACCCTGGGCCCAAGACCAGGATCCAGCTTCCAGTGGGTAGAACCGTGTTGTAATCCCAGGGGAGTATAATACCGACTGCAATCCCCAGAGTAAATATAGCTGTTCCCCCCACACATGAGATGAGACTCTATGTTGAGGGTGTAACAAATCAATAACTCTCTTTATTGGAGACCAACTCAGTATATATATAGTTCAAGAAGTCTAACAACATAACTCAATCAAACATAAACAGCATTCAAACAGACATCTCTCTCCAGTGTCTTAATGAAAGAGTAGGCAGAGAGGAGACACATGTGATGGGATTATCTCCTGAGTGTATCATAGGGTGATCTACTCCTCTACACCGGAGTCGGCTACTCCTAGAGTCAATGGAACAGACCTCACTACTCAGCATATACAATGTCCCACCCTTTACAATACACATAGACATAGTTCATTTTGAATTATTCCTCTGTTGTTAAGCCACTCACTGATATAACTAGAAAAGGGGTGGATTTTTCCTCCTGGTCGGTAGATGCGCATAAGGCCTTTTTTATAGTATCAAAGAGAGTTTTGCTTCCGCTCCCATCTTGGTACAACCTGATGTCTCTCTACCTTTCATTGTTGAGGTGGACGCTTCTGAGGTGGGTGTGGGTGCGGTCTTGTCTCAGGGTCCCTCTCCTGCCAAATGGCGACCGTGTGCCTTTTTTTCAAAGAAACTCTCCTCCGCAGAGAGAAATTAAGATGTGGGAGATAGGGAGTTGTTGGCCATCAAATTAGCTTTTGAGGAATGGCGCCATTGGCTAGAGGGAGCCAGACACCCTATTACCGTGTTTACCGACCATAAGAATCTGGCCTACTTGGAGTCAGCCAAGCGTCTAAACCTGAGACAGGCCAGATGGTCTTTATTCTTTTCCAGGTTTAATTTTGTTGTCACGTTACGCCCTGGGGTTAAAAATGTGAAGGCCGATGCCCTGTCACGTTGTTTTCCGGGAGGGGGGAACTTTGAAGACCCGGGTCCCATTTTGGCCGAAGGGGTGGTCGTCTCTGCTCTTTACCCTGATTTGGAGGCAGAGGTTGAGGCAGCCCAGGCAGAAGCTCCTGATCTTTGTCCTCCTGGAAGGTTGTTTGTGCCTCTCGCTTTACGACACAAGGTTTTTAAGGAGCATCACGATACTGTCCTTGCTGGGCACCCAGGGAGCAGAGCCACTGTGGATCTCATTGCTCGGAGATTCTGGTGGCCGGCTCTTCGTAAGACGGTTGAGGGTTTTGTGGCAGCCTGCGAGACCTGCGCTCGTGCCAAGGTCCCTCATTCATGGCCATCGGGTCCTCTCCTCCCGTTACCCATTCCTTCCCGTCCTTGGACACATCTGTCCATGGACTTTATTACGGACCTGCCTCGTTCCTCGGGGAAGACTGATTTTGGTAGTGGTAGACCGTTTTAGCAAAATGGCGCATTTTATTCCTTTTCCTGGGTTACCCAATGCTAAAACGCTGGCGCAGACATTTGTTGATCACATTGTGAAACTGCATGGCATTCCTTCAGACATAGTCTCGGATAGGGGCACGCAGTTTGCTTTCAGATTCTGGAAGGCCTTCTGTTCTCGCTTGGGGGTTCGGTTGTCGTTCTCTTCTGTTTTCACCCGCAGTCGAATGGCCAGACAGAGTGCGTCAATCAGAATCTGGAGACATATCTGCGCTGTTTTGTTACTGAGAATCAGGAGGATTGGTGTTCTTTTTTGTGCCTTGCGGAGTTTGCTTTAAATAACCGTCGCCAGGAGTCCTCGGATAAGTCACCATCTTTTGGTGCATATGGGTTTCATCCGCAGTTTGGGACATTTTCTGGAGAGGGGTCTTCTGGTTTACCTGATGAGGAGAGATTTTCCTCGTTTTTGTCATTTATTTGGCAAAAGATTCAGGGTAATCTGAAGAGGATGAGTGAGAGATATAAGCGTGTGGCGGATAAGAGACGTGTGCATGGTCCGGATCTGAATGTGGGTGATCTGGTGTGGTTGTCTACTAAGAATATCAAATTGAAGGTTCCCTCCTGGAAGTTGGGTCCTAAGTTTATTGGGCCTTACAAGATTCTCTCCGTCATCAATCCCGTTGCCTTTCGTCTTGATCTTCCTCAGACTTGGAAGATCCATAATGTTTTTCACAAGTCCCTGTTAAAACCTTATGTCCAACCCACTGTACCCTCCTCTTTGCCTCCTCCTCCGATTGTGGTTGATGGTAATCGTGAATTTCAGGTCTCTAGGATTGTGGATTCTCGCATTATCCGCGGTTCTCTCCAGTACCTCGTTCATTGGGAGGGTTATGGTCCTGAGGAGAGGATGTGGGTCCCAGTGGCGGACATTAAGGCCACTCGTCTCATCAGGGCTTTCCATAGGTCCCATCCTGAGAAGGTGGGCTCTGAGTGTCCGGAGTCCACTCGTAGAAGGAGGGGTACTGTCACCACCAGATCTCTGAGAAGCTCTGACAGACGTTCTTCAGTACCTCTTGCTTGAGGTTCTTTTGTTTTGGTTTTGTTTTGTCATCTCGTTTCCCTCTCTCAGCTGTCATCTAGTTGCACTGATTGCATCCCTTTATATCCCCTCCCATACTGCATCACTTTGCGGTTTATACAACTTCCTGGATTGTGCTCACTTCTAGATGCTGCAACTGCTTGTTCCTCAGTTAAGTCTGTTCCTTTATTTGTGTTTTCCTGTTGGCTTGATCCTAGGTGACCCTGACTCCCTCCGTATTTAGTGTGGTCGTGTCCCCTCACTATTATAGGGTTTTCAAGTGTCACACAGTCTAGGTACGAGGGCATTCAATTATCTATCATAAAGATCTTTGCATGGGCTGAGCAGTCAGGGAGAGCTCTAGGGCTTTTATAGGGCTCACTCTTATGTTCCTTAGTTTGGGATCAAGTCAGTCGGATCTTTATTTGTATCTTCTAGTTTTCTGCAGCACCATCCGTGAAAAGCTGGGGGGCCCAACTCCGACCCAAACGCCCACATACTTCGGGAGCACTTAGTTCCCTGCCCCACCCCCGATCACCAACATAGGGTTCAGGCCTAGTAGGCCTAAGGCCTATACGGTAGTAAAATCCCGGCGCAGGCGTACGTGATGACGTCATCGCGCACCTGTGCCGGGATGCAGGGCAGTGATGTATGCGTGCCTGCCTCACCATACCGGACATGGGCAAGTATTAGCTTTTAGTTGTTTTTTTTTGTGTGTGCCAACTTTGGGGGGTATTACTGGGGGGCACAGGAGGACATATTACTGCAGGGACAGTGGGAGCAAATGACTACATGGGCCAAACTACTTCATGGGGGCAGTGTGGGAGCAAATTACTTTGGGGGGGCAGTGTGCATGTAAACTACTTGGTGGGGCAGTGTGGGGGCAAATTACTTCATGGGGGATTACTATGTGGGGGAAGTGTGGGAGAAAATTACTATATGGGTGTATTGTGGGGGAAATTACTATATGGGGCAGTGTGGGGAAAATTACTATATGGGGCAGTGTGGGGAAAATTACTATATGGGGCAGTGTGGGGAAAATTACTATATAGGGGCAGTGTGGGGGAAATTACTATATAGGGGCAGTGTGGGGGAAATTACTATATAGGGGCAGTGTGGGGGAAATTACTATATAGGGGCAGTGTGGGGGAAATTACTATATAGGGGCAGTGTGGGGGAAATTAATATATGGGGCAGTGTGAAGACATTGCTATATGGGGCAGTGTGGGGGAAATTACTATATGGGGCAGTGTGGGGAAATTACTATATGATGCAGTGTGGGGAAAATTGCTATATGTGGCAGTGTGTGGGAAATTACTATATGGGGCAGTGTGGGGGAAATTACTATATGGGGTAGTGTGGGGGAAATTACTATATGGGGCAATTTGAGGGACGTTGCTATTGGGGAGGCACTGTACGGACATTTCTATTACAGGGGAACATTATTTTTGGGGACACTATACAGGCATTATTCCCTAGAGTACAATATAGAGTATTATTATTAAGGGGGGAATTATAGGGACATTATAATTGCTGTAGACACTATAGGGACCTTATGGGGCATTCATCAAACTGGTGAATAAGTAGAACTGGCTGAGTTGCCCATAGCAATCAATCAGATTCCACCTTTCATTTTTCTTGTCTCCTTTGGAAAATTAAAGGAGGAATCTGATTGGTTGCTATGGGCATCAAAGCCAGATCTACTTCACACCAGTTTGATAAATGACCCCAATTATGTGTACTGGGGTCACAATTTTTTTAGCAGTATAGTACCTGGGGTACTGGGGAGCACAATGGGCACAGTATTGGGAGTAGTAGCAGGATTACATTGTCAGGACATCAAGATGAGGAGGTTGATGGAAAAATTGAGAAATCTAACATGTCTGTGTAAGAAACACTGTAGAGACGAGATGAGGCTGAAAGAATTAATCATGGCGGTCTGGGTCAAACGGAGGAGAAGAGGAAAGAGAAGGTCTACATGACAGGAGATGTCACTGGATGTAAGAGGTATGTGGTGCTGTATTCCCCTATATGTAGAGCTGGCGCACTACTGTGACCTGCGTCTCATCTTCTCCTCCAAGTCTTTTTAATTAAAATTATATGTATTTTAAATTTGGCAACTAAAATTTTTATTTGCAGATGTCACCTGCAGTCCTATGTAACAGCCCAGATAACAGTGATAACTTTCTGTGTGCAGATAATGCTGTAGATGTTCTTTGCAGTTCTATGTAACACCCCACATAACACAATAATTCACTGTGTTATGTGGGGTGTTACATAGGACTGCAGGTAACATCTATGACATCTGTACTCAGAGGGTTATGAGATAGTGGGAGTCTGACTTCTGGACTCCCCGCCAATCAGCTGTTTGAGGAAACCGCAATGTTCCAGTCAGCGCCGCAGCCTCTTTGCTCCTTGCCAAGCACAGTGCTGTCCATTTGATAGCACTGTGCTTGGTATTGCAGCTCAGCCCCAATTACTCAGATGGGACTGAGCTGCACCTAGGCCACGTGAACGATGAATGTGATGTCATATGGCCTAGGAAGAGACTGTGGCGCTCACGAAGCATTGCAGCCTCTTCATACAAAAAATAAAAAATGAAACTAAAATGTAGGGAGGGGTTGGGTAGACAGCCCCGGGTCTATCATGCACATAATCCGCCCCTGCTTGTTGCCTCCTCCTCCTCCACTTCCTCCTCTACTGCCTCCTCATCCTCATCCGGTCTGCGTAACACCTGCACCACCAACTTCAACACAGCCAGGGGGAAACAACAGCATACTGTTCTGAAACTCTTCTGTTTGGGGGAAAACCCCACACTGCGCAGAAGCTGTGGATGTGCATTGAAGAACAGACTGATGAGTGGTCGGTGCCATTGAGCTTCAAGTCCAGCCTGGTGGTGTGCGATAACGGTCGAAATCTCGTAGCAACTCTGGGCCTAGCCCATCCCTTGCCTGGCATATGCACTGAATTTGGTGGTGCAGAGGTTCCTGAAAAATTACCCCCAGAGGTCAGAGCTACTGCAGAAAGTGAGGACTGTGTGTGCGTGCTTTCAGCATTCTCATCCTGCTGCCGCGCTTAAATTCTGCCTTACCGCTGACCGCATCATATGCAACGTGCTGGAGAGACTGTGCAAGCAGTAGGTGATAGTGGAGTTTCAGCTGCAGAACGCATGGGTCAGTGGTCCTCCATGTGGGACTTGTGTGCCGTGTTGCGCTGTTTCAAATACTGCACCAACATGGCCAGCACCGATGACGCCGTCCTCAGCGTTAGTACCCCACTTCTATGTCTTCTTAAAAAAAACACTTTGGGCAATGATGAGGATGAAACACTACATAAAAGCAGTGCTGGCTTCCTCCTCCGCCTCTTCCACCTACACTGCCACATCTACAGCCTCCTCAACTTCCTACTCCACTGGGACCTCTGCCTCCTGTTTCAATATAATTATTTTTTATTTTTATATATTTTATTTTAAGTCATTTCCCTATCAACATTTGTTTGCAATTGTACTGCTCTTACCCCCCTTTTGGATCCTTTTGCACCCCTGTAGCCTTTTCTATAACTTTTTTACAACCATTTTGTAGCCCCAAACTCCCCATTGACTTCAATGGGGTTCATGTTCGGGGACAAGTTCGGGTCAAGTTTGGAACCTGAACCAGAACCCGTTGAACCTGAAAATCTACCGATCCGCTTATCACTATTTATCAGTCTACTGTATATAATGGGGATAAGGAAATTATATTCTGAGAAGTATAAAGCGGATAAATACAGTCTGGCACTTTCTGGTCACAGCGTCACTTTACTACAGACAGAAGGATCAATGGTGAAAGGTATTTATGAAGGCAATCAATCTCATACTGGGCAGACTGGTAAAAACAGGACATTGCTATATATGATATTTCATCTGAGTGATTCATTCATGTCAGATGGCATTATAGGTATTGCCAGTTTACAGTATGAAATCCAGTTAGCTGAAGGTCAGAGGTCATGTAACTGGTATATGATTGGTCACTACCAGCACATGCACAGTTTGAGTTGAATATTAACTGCCCTTTTTAGGAGAAGTGGATTCTGCAGAAACTGCTGATTTTCCGACCGAGCGAGGAGCGTTTGTTGAGCCCCCACAGGCACCTTTACAGGGTTCTACCCCGTTCTGCTGGACGTCTATCAGTAAGTGCTGCTCTATATACTGTACATCAGACACTACACACAGGACAGTGTACTCCCATCATCTGTACTGAGCAGGACCATTCATGGTTGGATTTCACAGTACATAGCGTTCACCTCCCTCTACATTCTGTAATGTATATTCTAATGGGATTGTTTCTTCTTCATAGAATTATCTCAGATAATGGAACCTAAGTTCCGTAAATTAGGAGATAAAGAGCGGCAGGTTTCTTGTAGTGACCTCCAGTTAGGATGTTTGGGGGGTAATAGCACTAAACCTCGTTGTCCTGTAGTCTTCTCTATGGAATAAGAGCCAGTTATAAGAAAATGATAGGATATTGAAGGATACAGGAGATGGGAACTTACTGGGTTAGATTGTTGCTGGAAATGGGGGAATACACAGATTTCCTCTGTTCAGCATGATATATGGGATCAGACAAGGAAATGTCTTCTGAATTTACAACAGGCGACTTCTGTAAAGCATTGCTAGGTCAGGAGACCACAATATGAGACCACAATATGAGAACAGGACTGGAAATAGGTCATTGAGTTGGACCCATTCTTTTATGTGTGGCCCGAGTTCTAATAACTAGCTATAAAACACCCCCAGCATCCTCTAACTCTGAACATAAGACTTAGGTGTCCATGAGAATATAATCTGCTCATTCTGAAGTCAGACATGAACACTACATACACATAGCAGAGCTGTATCTGTTATCTTGGAGACCAGTAAATGCTAAACACTGGGCAGGATCCTACGGGGTATTCCAGGCTTACACATTTATGGTAGATCTATGTGCCCCTTATTGCTGCAGGTGCCACCTCTGGGACTCTTACCAATTACCAGAATGTCTCTTTCTGTAACTCCCATACACTTTAAAGGGGTTATCTCATCATGGACAATAGGGGCATATCGCTAGGATATGCCCCCATTGTCTTATAGATGCGGGTCCCACACCTATATAGAGAATGGTGCCCCGCAAGGTGGTGGCTGGAGGACCAAGCCGGCTCCCCATAGAAATTAATGGGAGCGTACCGTGCATGCCAGCCAGCGCTCGGCTATTTTCACCGGCCCCATAGAAAATGAATGGAGGATGGCTGCGCATGTGCAGTGTGCCATGCTTCACTTGCGGGGCTCCGTTCTCGATATAGATGCAGGTCCCAGCAGTGGGACCCGCACCTATGAGACAATGGGGGCATATCCTAGCGATATACCCCCATTGTCCATGATGAGACAACCCCTTTAATGGAGAGGGTTACACTCAAGACAGTCAAGTGCTGGGAACTCAGCTCTTTCCATGAGATCACTTTCACACAGTAGAGATTTGATCACTATTTGGATCCATAATCTTAGGACTGCATCAAAGAAAGAAAATCTTATTAATCTATTGGTTTACAAATATGGATACAGAATAGTGATTAATGTGGCCAAACTTCCTTAAACGTCAAAGGGAGGGCAGAGAGTAAGCAGAGCCATCTCTCCATTTACTTCTATGGGGAAAGCATCCAACATTAATTGAGACACAGGGGTGACTAGATTCTTAAGAATACATAAAAGAGGTGCTGTATGATGAGCTATTGGAGGGTGGCTCATAATTGGCTCTTATATATGTACCTTCTTCAGCACAAATCCATCAGGACCTGAAACAGAAAATATATGAGAAAGTCACATGGACATATGTTGGTCGGTATTTTGTGTCAGTATTTGTTTGCTAATATCAGGAGCGGCTCCAAAACACGGAAGATCTTTCCATTATTCTTTTTCTTTGTATCTTCCATTCTTGGTTTTGGCTTCTAAATACTGATCCAAAATACTGAGCAAATACTGACGGTGTGAAAGTGGCCTTAAACTGCTATTTGTCCTATATAACACATTCATATCACTGTATTTAACTCTTTAATATCTTGTTACATTTCATTCAACTTGTATGTAGATGGAGAGCGACAATAGTATAGATTCCTTTGAGGAGGACGAGGTAAATGCCATGTTTGTGTTAACTTTCATTTCTCCTTTAGATACAAATAAAGAGATAATATTTTTATATAAAACCTTCTAGTCTTATCAATACAAAACGGGTATTCCCATCTCAGACAAAAGGGGCATATCACTAGGATATGCCTCCATTGTCTGATAGGTGAGGGTCCCAGAGGTGGGACCCATACCTATCTCATAAATGGTGGCGGTAAAGTCCAAGGGGCGTGTATGTGCGGCCCCTCTCCACTTATTTCTATTGGGCCACCGAAAATAGCCAAGAGCTGGCTCGGCTATTTCCTTCAGCCCCATTGATGTGAATGGGAGCAGCGGACACACAAGCGCGGTATGCTCCCATTTTTTTCTATGTGGTCGATGGAAATAGCTGAGCCAACACTCTGCTATTTTTGGCGGCCCTATAGAAATGAATGGGAGCATACCTCACTTGTGTGGCCACTGCTCCCATTCACTTTAATGTGCCCCTGTCACAATAGTAATGCTTTTCCTGTGCTCTCTTTGCGGTATTAATGCCCTCTCTGTCCCCCTTTACAGTAGTAATGCCGTCTTTCTGGCCCCTTCACAGTAATAATGTCCACTCTGTGCCCCCTTCCCAGTACTAATGCCCTCTGCGCCCCTTCACAGTAGTAATGCCCTCTCTCTGCTTCTTCACAGTAGTAATGCCCTCTTTGTACCCCCTTCATAGTAGTAATGCCCTCTCTGTGCCTTTCATAGTAGTAATGCCCTCTCTGTGCCCCCTTTACCACAGTAATGCCCTCTCTATGCCCCTTTACAGCAGTAATGCCCTCTCTGTACTTTGTTCACAGTAGTAATGCCCTCTCTGTGCCCCATTTTACCACAGTTATGCCCTCTCTATGCCCCTTTACAGCAGTAATGCCCTCTCTGTACCTTGTTCACAGTAGTAATGCCCTCTCTGTGCCCCCTCAGTGTTAATAAAATAAAAATAGTAACTACTCACCTTGTCCCATTGCAGATGTTTAGGACACTAATACTGAGATTATGATAATAGAGATACTTAAGAGATACAGATATTTAAAGGTAATGTGTCAGCAAATATTTTATCTGCCAGTTAGAAATAGATAATAGCACATATCCTCTTTTCATCTGTTTTTATTTTGTGATTGTAGATTTTTTTTTTTTTTTCTGATCATGATTATGGGGACGGCCATCTTGCCTGAGATGTTCTTAACAGCATAAAAAAATTGCTTTATGCAGCCCCATGGGCCATAGATATGGTGAACACCATTACAAAAAATAAAATGTCCGATTCACATTTTTTGTCGTTTTACCGACCAAGCGACTGCCTTAGGGCGCAGAGACGGGGGGTGGAAAATATGAACCCTTTTTTTTTTAAATACCCTGTATTTTTCACCCCTGGGTCTTATGGGGCGAATACTAATGAAGCGCTGAAGAGGAACGGGAAGCGGTGAAGAATCTGTACATACCTTTTCCTGGTCCTCCGCTCGGCTGTCTGCTGTGCAGGGCTGCGCACCATGTGACCTCACTGTGCACAGCCGACAGCCGAGAACCAGGAAGAAGAGAGAGCGCTGGTGGAGAGGAGCGGCGGCGTCCAGGAGCAGGAGAGGTAAGTTATTTTTTTTATTTTATTTGCGCTGATGGCTGACATGGGGGGGCATGATGGCTGACATGGGGGCATGATGGCTGACATGGGGGCATGATGCCTGACATGGGGGCATGATGCCTGACATGCAGGCATGATGGCTGACATGGTGGCATGAGATGGCTGACATGGGGGCATGAGATGGCTGACATGGGGGCATGATGGCTGACATGGGGGCATGATGGCTGACATGGGGGCATGATGGCTGACATGGGGGCATGATGGCTGACATGGGGGCATGATGGCTGGCATGGGGGCATTATGGCTGACATGGGGGCATTATGGCTGACATGGGGGCATGTTGGCTGACATGGGGGGCTGATGGCTGACATGGGGGCCTGATCTGAGGCATTGGGGGTCTGATCTGAGGTCTGATTAACATTGGGGGTCTGATTGCTGGTCTGACCTGAGGTGCAATTGAAAATATTTTTTTCTTATTATCCTCCTCTAAAACCTAGGTGCGTCTTATAGGCCGGTGCGTCTTAAAGGGGCGCAAAATACGGTCCTCAAACCAGCGATTGTCTGAAGCAGAGAAAAGATACCAGGACCACATAGAGTAGAAGCCAGCTGCTGCAGACAGGACCAGGGCCAGGTGAGCTGCGAGGGGGGGGGGGGGGCGCTAAAATGTAGCTTCGCTTGTGTTGGCAAAAATCCTTGCACTGGCCCTGATTATTAGACATAATTATCAGAAGTGATGGGACTAAAAACATTGCAATGAAAGGAAAATATTTATCTTTTCCAAAACTAAATTTCTGTTATATTTCAATACTGAAAATAAATAAATATTGTCTCCTTAATATTGTACTGACCCAGAGAATCAAGGTAACAGGTCTCTTTTACCACATAGGGAATACCACCAGGGGCGTAGCTAAAGGCTCATGGGCCCTGGTGCAAGAGTTAGACTTGGGCCCCCCTGCCCTCAGTGCTTTGTGTGTCTTCTTATGCAGCACAAGGGTCTTTGGGCCCCCTCAGGCTCCTGGGCCCAGTAGCGACTGCTACCTCTGCACCCCCTATAGCTACAACCCTGAATACCACAAAAAACCAACAACACAGAAGTGTGCCAGAACGGCGTTTCCACGCCATTTGGATTTTTTTTTATTAGTTTCCCGCTATATCAATATTAAATGATGGCACTTAAAAAGTACAACTTTTCAAACAAGCCCCCATATGGCTATTTGATCAGAATACTAGGAAAAACTATGGTTCTAGGAAGGCAAGAAGTGAAAAACAAAAATGCAAAAATGGAAAATCGATCAGTGGGAAAGGGTTAAAGAGGTTGTCTGAGATCGGACAAAATCTAAGCCGACTGTGGCAATAACATCATATCATAACATTTTACCACTGCAGACAATTACTGGCCTTGGTCGGCACCACTGCCACATATGAACAGACCTATAATCATGTGCACACAGCAGACTTTCTGTTAAAAAAAAGTCACCATTGAATCCACAGTAAATATCTGAAGCCGACTCTCAGATTTCTGTCTCAGAATTTCTTTTCACAACTTCCATGGGTCCACACATAAATTATCCCTATTTATTCTCCAAAGCAAAAAGGGTCGTACGGCACAGATTTCCCACTAACAGTAATGGAGGGCAGAATTTAAGTGGATTCCATAAAACACATGAAAATGTATAATAAAATCCACATAGAAAATCTGCCATTTGAATATACTGAACCCGAAGGTTCCTGCCACATGTGAATATACCTTTAGCCTAACATTTCGATTATTACTTAGAGAACTCACATTTGATAAACTATTAGGCAATATAATTATGTTTTTACACTCACCTAAAGAATTATTAGGAACACCTGTTTTATTTCTCATTAATGCGATTATCTAGTCAACCAATCACATGGCAGTTGCTTCAATGCATGTAGGGTTGTGGTCCTGGTCAAGACAATCTCCTGAACTCCAAACTGAATGTCAGAATGGGAAAGAAAGGTGGGGTACAAAAGCAGAAGACCCCACCGGGTCCCACTCATCTCCACTACAAATAGGAAAAAGAGGCTACAATTTGCACGAGCTCACCAAAATTGGACTGTTGAAGACTGGAAAAATGTTGCCTGGTCTGATGAGTCTCGATTTCTGTTGAGACATTCAAATGGTAGAGTCCGAATTTGGCGTAAACAGAATGAGAACATGTATCCATCATGCCTTGTTACCACTGTGCAGGCTGCTGGTGGTGGTGTAATGGTGTGGGGGATGTTTTCTGGGCACACTTTAGGCCCCTTAGTGGCAATAGGCCATCGTTTAAATGCCGGGCTACACGAGCATTGTTTCTGACCATGTCGATCCCTTCATGACCACCATGTACCCATCCTCTGATGGCCACTTCCAGCAGGATAATACACCATGTCACAAAGCTCGAATAATTTCAAATTGGTTTCTTGAACATGACAATGAGTTCACTGTACTAAAATGGCCCCCACAGTCACCAGATCTCAACCCAATAGCGCATCTTTGGGATGTGGTGGAACGGGAGCTTCGTGCCCTGGATGTGCATCCCTCAAATCTCCATCAACTGCAAGATGCTATCCTATCAATATGGGCCAACATTTCTAAAGAATGCTATCAGCACCTTGTTGAATCAATGCCACGTAGAATTAAGGCAGTTCTGAAGGCAAAAGGGGGTCCAACACCGTATTAATATGGTGTTCCTAATAATTCTTTAGGTGAGTGTATATAATTTATAGATCTGATTCATCACTGAACAGTAATATTTAGTTTACTAAGTAGAATATGCTCTGTTCTAGGTCACTGCTATGGAGGACATGAGAGAGATGCTACAGATGTTTGAGGAAGAAGTAAGTGATATCAGCAGATATTCATATTTGCAACATAAAATTGCATATCCAGAGGTAATAGCCATTAGATTTGTATTTATCACAATCTGTTTTATCTTTTTTTGTCCCGAAGGATGAAGACGGCAAGGAGGATTCTGAGGACGGGGTAAGAGCCTCTATTTCTCTATATTGTAAAGTATTCCTGAAGAGTATAGATAACAACAGTGAGAGAGGAACTAATTTGTACCTGTTCTGTCGTAGCCCATCTTCATGAAGCTGGATGATGGCATAAGAATCTCCTTGGATGAAGTAAGTGATGTGAAATGCTGCATTAGGAATTAAACATTGAAAATGTGCCAATATTTTAATATAAATTTGTATTTTATCCTCCATTGTCTTATACGCTGGTGAAACAAATGTATTTCATACAATAATATCTTATACAATAATCCATAGGTTGAATAAGATGTATTTACTATGTACGTTATTATATTGAGCAGTTAACATGGGTAGCAATCATTTTGCTCAGGCTGTTGTCAATTTGGCACATGATAATTTATTATTTAAAGGGCTTCTGTCACCCCACTAAAGTGATTTGTTTTTTTTGGGCTAGTGAAATTAGTTATATTGCGATATATGACAATATAATTGTGTTACTTACTTTGATCCAGCAGTTTCTGCAAAAAACGAAGTTTTAATATATGTAAATTCGGTCTCTACCAGCAAGTAGGGCAGCTACTTGCTGCTAGCTGCTGCCGAAATCCGCCCCCTCGTCGTGTTGATTGACAGGGCCAGCCGGGATCTCCTCCTCCGGCCAGCCCTGTCGGCATTTCAAAAATCGCGCGCCTGTGTTGATTCGGCGCAGGCGCTCTGAGATGAGGAGGCTCGTCTCCTCAGCACTCCCTCAGTGCGCCTGCGCCGATGACGTCTTCTATTTCGGTGATGTCATCGGCGCAGGCGCACTGAGGGAGTTCTGAGGAGACGAGCCTCCTCATCTCAGAGCGCCTGCGCCGAATCAACACAGGCGCGCGATTTTTGAAATGCCGACAGGGCTGGCCGGAGGAGGAGATCCCGGCTGGCCCTGTCAATCAACACGACGAGGGGGCGGATTTCTGCAGCAGCTACCAGCAAGTAGCCGCCCTACTTGCTGGTAGAGACCGAATTTACATATATTAAAACTTCGTTTTTTGCAGAAACTGCAGGATCAAAGTAAGTAACACAATTATATTGTCATATATCGCAATATAACTAATTTCACTAGCCCAAAAAAAAAAAATCACTTTAGTGGGGTGACAGAAGCCCTTTAAAGGGAACCTGTCACCGGGATTTTGTGTATAGAGCTGAGGACATGGGTTGCTAGATCGCCGCTAGCTCATCCGCAATACCCAGTCCCCATAGCTCTGTGTGCTTTTATTATGTAAAAAAAACATTAGAAACATATGCAAATTAACCTGATATGAGTCCTGTCCAGGAGATGAGTCCAGCGTGAAGGAGCCCAGCACTGCCCCGATCCTCAGAATCTCCTCCTTGCTCCCAGAAGTCAGAAAGCTAGAGCGCATAGATATCATCTAGAAATTATATTTCGATAAAAAAAAAAAATGATGTACTAGTCTTAGTAGTAGTATAATTGAAGTACACAGTATATATACATAGTAAGGAGTATAAGATAAACCTTAGCTATAAGGTAGAATGAGTATATAAAATAGTTATAAAGCAGATTAATAACAGCTTATATTTCCTATATTATCTGCTTTATAACTTGTATATGTATAATAATGTAGATATTAGATAAAACAGATTATATAAAAGATAGAATATAGATTATAATATAGACAGTTATAGATATATGTGTGTCAAGGCCCCCATCCAGGGTCATCACTGCAGTGAACAAGGGATTAGCCGATCACCAATATTTGGGGTCAAGAAGGATTTTTTTTGTGTTATTGTTGGCCTTCGTCTGATTCGCACCTTATTATGCAGTAAATCTTAAATTGTCCTGGATGGGTACATTTGTAAAAATGTATTAATTGATAGGAATAAAAACTATTAGACTTTATTCATCGTGTCCGTGTCTTCTTTTATGAAATCATTTGAACACTTGGATAATAAATGATTTAGCAGTGTGGTCTCTTATTTTACACATACAGCTGTCATAAAATTCCTTCTGCCACAGGATTAACCACAAATCCCCATAATGCAATATTAATGGAAAATACTAAAGGAAGAGACATAACCAAAAGCCTAGTGGTTGTAATAAGAGGTGACCTTACACTTCATCAGAGCAGATGGGAAGTTGTTATGATTAAAACCTATGAGGATAGATGGCCAATGGATGATGTCCATTGGAGGCATCGGTGAAACGTATAGAAATCCACTTTTCACAATATATACATTAAATTGATGTTTGCATGACAGTAGGGGCTCAACAAGACCTCTGAAGGTATATTGCAGTATGGCAGGGCTCATTATCCTGCAGAAAGTGCCCACTTCCATTAGAGAATTCTGTGGCCATGATGGGTGTACTTGTTCTACAATAATGTTTAAGTAGGTAATAGACATCAAAGCATGTCAGGATCCAAGGTTTCATGGCAGAGCATCACACTGCCTTTGCTAGCTTGTCATTTTCCCATGCTGCAATGCTCTATGTTAGAGCTGGCCTCAGGTTATATGGCACGATAGGAGAAGTCTTTTTGGTGCCCCCTTTTCTTTATTAAATAAAAAATATTTTTTCATATTTTTAATATTATGTTGTACTGTATTTCTTTTTTTCTCCTCAAGTTCCTTGCTTCCGTTAACTCTTTTGCTTCACTGCATTTTGAGTGTCTTTGCTGGGAATCTCAAGCATTTCTGGGATCGTCTGTCACAAATGTCAGCTTACCTGGCAGCGACTCAGAAAAGCAGTGATGCCCCAACCCAAGCCAGAAGATTGGCTTAGAATCGCTGAGGGATCTTATCAATCAATGCAGTTTCCAAACTGCATAAGGGCATTGGATGGCGAACACATATATTTTAAAAAATAACTCACTCAGAGACCCAATATTTTAACTTTAAACAATATTTTCTGTACTGCTGTTGGCTTTTTGGTTGACAGTAATTACAGATTCTGTAACGGTCACGTACACACACACACACAGGGGGGAGGATAGTGACCACTGCGCTCCACCCTCACCCCTGGCCCTGCCTACTTGCCTCACGAGTCCTGATGACAGGGGACAACTGGACGGCAGTCCCTAACTTAGGATACGTGCGGGAAGGACAGACAAGACAAATAACGGATAGTGAACGGACCAGGTCAAAACCAAGAAGACAACGCAGTACAGAGGGATAAGCAAAGAATGGTCAGGAGAAGCCGGGGTCATAAATACCAGGAGAGTCGAGAAGTACCAAAGGAGTCCGCAAAGAATGGTCAGGTGGAAGCCGAGGTCAAAATACCATGAGGGATGTGCAGTACAGGAGGAGCAGGCAAAGGATCGTCAGGGAACAGGATCAGGTAAGTATACAGGTAACCAACAAACGCCAGAAACCTAAATTAACAGGCAACCTGTGGCCAGCAGGCTGCCTGTATTTATAGTAGGGAGTGAGGGTCATGTGACGTGGCCAGTGTCACATGACCGACAGACCGACCAGTTGTGCACCGAGTGATCAGCTCAAGGCAGACCTAGGTGCAGGGAGCCTCCAAGCTAGCAAAGCCGCCCTGGGAACGAGGTCAAACACAGATCCTCGATCCCGAAGCTAAGCAGCAGGTCTGCGGCTGATGGGAGACCGAGTGCGCCTTCGGCACCCTGTTACAGATTCATTATTATATTGTGGCCTATGGAAGCACAGCAGAAGCCTGCATCTTCTGTTCATCTAGAATGGGTGAACAGCTTCGTACCAAACAACTCGCCTTGCCCGAGCTCAGATGAGTGCCAGGATCTGCTGCTCCACCAGCTCCATTTGTTATCATGGCAAATTAAGGTTTTGCATTATCTCCTCATATAATGCGAGCCTTTCGACAATGTGATTTGGACGACCGGAAGTGCATATTCAATTATCAACTTGTCTTGTACACGTCGATAAGTTGTATGTGCTTTCGGAAGAACGTATCCGTCTGTGCAGATCCATGACGGATCCGCACCAAACACGAGTGTGAAAATAGCCTGATAAGTGGAGGGTGTTCATGTCGTTCTTGCAAATGAGTCTGAAAAATGCTACCTTGGTGATTCAGGCATGTGTGATTTTACACAACTTCATCAGGATTCATGATGCACCCTCGGATGCTGAAGTGGATCAATTTCTGACAACATCATGTGTTGGATTGGACCAAGTCCAGTTTGGGAACTCTATGCAGATTACTTCAGCAGTACTGAGGGTGCCTTACCATGGAAGTTGGACAGAACTCGGGGCACTCGTTGATTTCATCTGAGTTTGGGTCTACAAATTATTTTAAAAGTGTATTATTACTTAGTTCCCATGTTATAGGTTTAATGTAGGGTCTTGAAAGTGAATGAGGACCCTTGATGTGGGCTTGAAGGCTAAAGTATTTTCAATCAAATTGAAATTACATTTTTTATTAAAAATATTGTAAAACAATATTGTCAAACATCATTAGGTCCACATAATAGGATTCCATGGGTTTCCATCTGCTTTCTGGCATAAATTCAATATTTTTGATGGATAAAAAATACTATGGGGGTTGTTTATTAATCAGAAATACACCTAAATTAGGTGTATTTCTGACGCAGTTTGCGGCACAAAGGTACTTTGCACTGCAATCTGTGACTTCTCCCCACTCACGCCAGGTCTAGAAAAGTGGGGGTGGCATGGGTAGGGAAAGGAAGGATCGGTAGGCTTATCTCATTTACCATTCTACGCCTGTTTTAGACTTAGAAAATGGTCTAAATGTAAGACAGCTAGGAAGTTGCTTTACATATAGAAGCGGCGGTGGATCCATCAAAGTTATGTAGAGGCCGAAGCCTCTACATAACTGCGGTGACTCCACCCCCAATGCAGGCCCTGATTAAAAATGGTGTCTAGGGGGGCGTGTCCTGACTATGGCGGAGTGAACACGCATCGCTGAGAGCTCCTGTCCTGAGAGGGCCTTAGCAAGCATTTCTAGCTCACCAGCACCTGCAATCCCAGGCTCCGATGGTTCGGACGAGAAGGGGATCCTCTGCCGGTTCCGTTAATACCCCCACGGACGTGAGGCACAAGGACATCCAGCAGTTTTTCGCTTCTGAAGGCCAGAAGGTAACGGGCCGCGACTTGGGCGCCACGGTTCTCCCACAAGCTGCGAGTGAACTGAACGCCGCTGCACCCCCATACAAGCCCTTACAAACTCCGAAGCAAGCGGAGAAATCAGGGGTAGCTCACCGCAACATGAACCAGCCCCATTCGCCTGCTGTAAATCAGAAGAGGGACTCGCCTCCTCCGGCCCACGCTATGTCTGGCGGAGACACCAGGTCGGCGCCATCTTGCCAGGCCCCACGAGACCCCACGTCGCCGGCTCAGGCCGCACAGACCCCGCAGAAACTGGCTTTATCCCAGGCTATCCCTCCGGTGGACACAGAGGAGCCACCCTGGGACTGGAGAGCCCATGTCCGACAACTGCCGACCAGGCAAGAGATGGAACAGTTTATTGCATGCCTTGAAACCTCCTATAAGCAGGAACTTCATACCCTGTCCACCAATCTACAAATGGTGGAGGAGAGGGTGGACAATGTATCCTCACATCAGGCTGAATTGTCCTCCCGCCTGGACATGCTGGAAGATAAAGGGGTGCAGAGGGATCAGCATATTAGTCAGCTCTATCGTCTACATGAAGATGTGGAAAATCGTAGTAGGCGCAACAATATCAGGCTGCGTGGCCTTCCTGAAGCTATCCCTTCTGCTGATCTTATTCACACCTTACAAGAACTTTTTAAGATGATCCTGAATAGGCCGATCTCGGATGATCTAGAAATTGACAGGGCGCACAGGACACTCGGCCCCCCAAATCCGGATCCTGCTAGACCCAGAGATGTGATATGTCGCCTGCACTACTACTCCATCAAGGAAGAGATCATGCGAAAGGCGCGCAACACCGCCACGATCGAGTTCCGGGGAGCTCATATCTCACTTTTGCAGGACCTGGCTCGCTCCACATTACAACAGAGAAGAGCTCTTCGTCCTTTGCTAGAATGCCTCCGTGAAAGAGACATCCCCTATATGTGGGGTTATCCGTTCCAGTTGGTGGTCAGAAGGGGGGGCAAGCGCTATGAACTGCGTGACCTGTCTGAGTTAGCTGACTTCTTAGCAGCGTTGGGTCTCCCTGATATTGAACTCCCTGACTGGACCATCACCCCCCCGATCCCGTCGAGATTCTCTGTTTGGAAGGCTGCCTCTCCAGGACGGAACAGAGGGGTGGATGATAGGAGACAGCCTTTCTGATTGTGTCTCTTAGTTATGATTCGAGGAGTAGGATGTACCCCTTTACACAGTTTCCCCACAAGGCCTCTAATGGCTTAAGTCCAGCTCTCATGAGCCTGATTTTTCTATATGTTTAGTGACAGGGTCCCCCTTTCCCAAGAAGGAGTAACTCATCTCACTAGGCATCCCTTCCCCACAGTTTGATCTCTGGTTACTGGGTTTCCTGTGTGTTTGTCGGGGCGGTGTGCATTTTTACAGAGCTGCTCTCCCCCTTCTCTGCCCGCCATCTCTTAGGAGTGCAGAAGTATAATGCTGGTCAAATATACTCTCAGGCAGGTCTCTACACCTGCTGTTGGAAGACAGTTCCCTGTTTAACGTTTTTTCGTTACTCACCTCAACTCCGAGGTTTTCTTGATACCTTAGGGTGTCTTCCCTGTCTGGGATTGTGTCTATAGTCTTTTTCCCTTTTTTCTTTTTGTGGTCTTGTCTTGTCTGATTACCTTTCCCCTTCCCCTATTTATTTGTGTATCGCTGTGTCCTTGTGTGATTCTCTGTTGTGTGGTCTTACCGTTGTGTGTTTTCCCCACCCCCGTGCCTGTCACCTATCCTGTTAGGGTCTCTCTGTAATTTGGTCATGGTGCCTCCGATCAATCAGAGGGTTGAGATCAAATTGGTCTCCCTGAATGTAAGGGGCTTTAACTATCCCCGACAAAAGGGCAATGATCCTAGCTGGGTTACAAAAAGAAAAGGCTCAGATCCTACTTCTCCATGAAACACATTTTAAGACGCACCATGTACCAAATTTCAGATCCAGGACGTACACCACATGGATCCATAGCACTAATCCGGATGCTAAAGCGAAAGGTGTCTCGATAGCGTTGAATAAAAATTTACCTTGCTCTGTTTTGGATTCTAGATCTTGCAGTACAGGACGGTACGTCTTTGTCAAGCTGGCCATACATGGGAGAGTGTACACCGTAGGTAATATATATCTCCCGAATTCGGGTCAAGGTAAGGCATTTGCTGCTATTATGTCAAAAATGGAATCTTTCATGGATGGTATTGTACTGCTGGGAGGGGACTTTAATTTGCCTCTTAACCCGTCGCTAGACACCTCCCTTGGGAGATCACTGGTTCCTCACTTGACCCTTACTAGGGTCCGCTCTGTTTTGCGGTCCAATAGGCTGGTGGATGTCTGGAGGGTGTTAAATCCGACGAGCCGAGAGTAGACACATACTACGTCCCAGCTCATGACTCCTATAGCAGGATTGACCTGTTCGTTATTTCCCATCATGCTTTGTCCTATCAGCCTAAGGTGGATGTTGGTTCGATACTATGGTCGGATCATGCCCCAGTTTTTCTTACCCTGGCTCTACCTGATTTAGTGGCTAAAGAGTGGACTTGGCGGCTCAATGCACATCTATTGAAAGATATGGTTTGTAGACAAGCCATAGAGAAATCCATTTCGGATTTCATGGTCACTCACACCACTGACTCCAAAGCTCCTCCTCTGCAGTGGGAAGCACTTAAGTGTGTTCTGAGAGGGGTTTTTATTCAACACGGCTCGAGACTGAAAAAAGAGAGGGAGGCACGTATTAGGAGCTTGTCGGACGAGTTACTTCGCCTCGAATCCCTTCATAAGGGATCTCGTACCCCAGATCTGCTGTCAGAATTGTCCTTAGTGAGAGATAAATTGAGGGAGGAGATTAGCAGGAGACATGCACACGCTAGGGAAAGATACCAGGGCTTTTTGTTCGAGAACGCCAATAAATGTGGCTCGGCCCTTGCCAAACTTCTCCATCCTAAATCGATGCAATCCTATATTCCTGAGATTAAGGATTCACAAGGTAAGACCTTGCACCATCCTCTCCATATTGCTGAAGCTTTCAGAGAATACTATGCATCCTTGTATAATATCAAAGGCCAATTCGCGGACATGCGGCCCTCTGATCTGGATGGTCGTATCTCCTCCTATCTATCTGAGACGGCCCTGCCCGCGATTACGCCAGAACAGCAAGCTGATCTAGATCTACCCCTCTCTGAGACTGAGGTAAAAGTGGTGATTAAATCTCTCAAAGGCCATAAGAGTCCGGGGCCGGATGGATTTACTGGCGTTTTCTATAAAAGATTCCTTGATCTACTTAGTCCCTTGATGACAAAAGCGTTCAATTGCATCTCTCCTGCTTGTCCCTTCCCTAAACAATCCCTAGAGGCTCATGTTGTTGTCATTCCCAAGCCTAATAAGGATAGCACGGTTTGTGGTAATTACAGGCCGATATCTTTAATAAATTGTGACATTAAAATCTATTCAAAGATCCTGGCGAATAGGTTGCGGCTGATTTTACCGCAATGTATTAGCCTAGATCAAGTGGGCTTTGTCCCTGGCAGAGAAGCCAGAGACAATACCATACGCACTATCACATTGATCCACCATGTACAAGAAAGTCAGATCCCTGTTGGCCTGATGTCTGTAGATGCCGAAAAGGCATTTGACAGGGTCCACTGGCGATTTATGTTAGCTTCCTTGCAACATCTTGGATTGGGACATAGATTCATAGAATATGTGTCAGCCTTATATACTAACCCTACCGCCAGAGTTAGGGTTAATGGGGTCCTAGCACCACCTTTTGAGATCCATAATGGAACCCGTCAGGGCTGTCCGTTGTCCCCTCTCCTATATGTATTACAAATGGAACATCTCGCTCAGGCTATCCGCCTCAATCCCGATATCCCAGGTGTTTCCGTCAGGAATAGACAGCAGAAACTGGCGTTGTACGCTGACGATTTGCTCCTATACGTGTCGTCCCCCCATATCTCAATTCCATCTTTACTCTGAGAGTTTGACAGATTTGGTCATTTGAGCAATTTTAAGGGGAATCTCTCTAAGACGGAGCTACTAAACATCTCTTTGTCTGATGCAGATGTAAACTCCCTCAGAACTAACTTCTCTTTTAAATGGAAAGAGCAAAGTTTGGTATATTTGGGTGTCCAGATCCCTACGCAGCTACACTTGCTTTTTTCACTCAATTACTTACCTCTGCAGAGGAGAACGCTGGAGGACATGCAGAAATATTCCCTCAAAAAGCTGTCTTGGTTTGGCCGCATGTCCGCCTTCAAGATGGACATCCTACCGAGGTTTCTTTACCTCTTTCAAACTGTCCCGATATATGTACCACGGTCGTACTTCCAAGAGCTTCAGAAAGGTCTGAATAAGTTCATATGGCAACAGAAATCCTTGGGCGGGTTTGGCCTCCCAGACATGTTAATCTATCATAGCGCCTCGGTGCTAACCAGAATTAGGGACTGGCTTCATAAGGGTGCTCAGAAGTGGATAAGCTTGGAGCAGTCTTTGTCTCCCCTCCCTCTTCAAGCGCTGCCTTGGCTTGAATTGGATAAACGGCCGGCTCCTGAAGAATGGCCATACCTGGTAAGGCATGCTCTATCTATCTGGGATAAGTGGATCTCCATGTCACAGGTGTCAGCTAGGCCAGGCCCCATGACCCCATTGCATGGCAATCCTGCATTTTTACCGGGCCTTCGACCATCCGCTTTTCTCATTAAAACCGTAGGGGACGGAATCCTGAGGGTTAGGGACTTAGTCACCTCGGGGCTTTTATCCTCCATTGAGTGCCTCAGACAGAATGTGGCTTTCGCACAAGTTTCATGGTTGGGGTACGCTCAAGTCAGGTCTTTTATGGGTCACATGTTCCCTGGTGGAGTGATAGGTCAGTTGACAGACTTCGACAAACTTTACCTGGCCTCCACTGACGGTCGCGGTACAATATCATCCATGTATCAGGTTCTGCTACAATCCCAAAATGGTGACAGAGCCCTCTGCTTCGCAAAATGGGAAAGGGACTTGCAAGTTACCTTCTCGGCGGATGATGTGGAGAAGATTTGTACACTCTCCCATGGGATGTCCATGGCATCTCAAATTAAAGAAAAGAATTATAAAATTGTCTCTAGGAGGTACTACTGCCCTACTACTCTACACCAGATGTTCCCGTCGGTTCCCGATCATTGCTGGCGGTGTTAAAGAGAGCAAGGTTCTATGTTGCATATCTGGTGGGACTGCCAGCTGATAAAACCGTTCTGGGAGAAGGTTTTGGGCATCTATACCAGCTATTCGACCCAGTCAGTAGCTAATACTCCTCAGGTTACACTGCTATCTCTAATTCCTGGCTCTATCTCGCAAGTTAAGAAAGGGGCATTACGTCTCTTCTTAGCAGCGGCGCGCATGGTGATTCCAAGGCACTGGAAAACCACTGCCCCCACATTGTCTGAATGGGCCAAGGAATTGAAACATATTCTTAGGATGGAAGAGTTGATAGCGGATAGTCAGGAAAGAGGCGGGATTTACCAGAACAGATACAATTCTCTGATTCTCTTCCTAGACTCTCAGAGATTTGGCGATCTGGTGTGTTCTTGAATTTTTCCTCAGTAGGGTTCTTGTCAGGCGTATCCTCTCCTTAGTACCCTTCCCTCTTCCTATTCCTCTTCCCTTATGTGTCTTTTATGTTTATTGTGCTGCAGGGTCCTCCGTTTAGGATTACTCACTTAGTGTGCTCACTTGGGCATTCGAGGGTCAGAGCATGGATTATTCGTCTTCATAGTGATAGCCCTCCCTGATTGGGGTTCCCTGTTTGGTTGGGATGTCTGTGTCCCGCCAATGGTTAATACCTCTATGATATTTCAGCTGTTTTTCGAGGGTCCTGCGTGTCCCTGTGTTGGACTATGTCCATATTACTTATATCAATGTCTGTGATGTACTGAGTCATTTGCTTATGAAAACCAAAAAATGAATAAAATAAAACCGTCTAAAACGCCGGTCTTAATAAATGTGCCCCTATGTGCTGCAGTATTTGTCCTGGTGTAAGCAGGAATTTAAGCCATAAAGCACATCTGGTCATGTTCGACTAGAGTTTACCAAACTTAGGGTCCATTCACACGTCCACAATTCTGTTCCGCATTTTGCGGAACGGAATTGCAGATCCATTCTTTTCTAGGTACAGGTATAGTGTTCAGCCCCCTATACTTTATGCTGTACAAGAGGCATTAGTGTACATTTTTATAAAAAGGCATAAGCTCACTCACCACGCCAAGATTGCCTTTTTGAGTGGGACCTACTCTGACAAAAAGGCGCAGTACAATGCGGTAAAAAAACGGCACTGCCTTAGTAGGCGGCAGGACTGAGGAGTCAAACAGCAACCCTGCTGTCTGACAATGCCAACCAAGCATAGCATTGTGGATGTGCGATCCAGTTCTGTTTTTCTCCCCTTGATATATGCATGTTGAATCTTTCTTCTTTATTACTGGTATCAGCACTCCGCCCATTCGGCACAAGTGGTTTTAATTTCACAGAAGTCTGCATATAAGTGGTAATTGACCTACAGTTCCTGATAGCAATAGACATGTTGGGTTAGACAACTGTTCACATGGTGCAGTACTGTGTGGTGGCCTTTGTTTTTGTGGCGCTGTGCTGGTGGGTTGGTGGGACCCATTGCCATGGGTGGCATTGTCAGACAGTAGGGTTGCTGTTTGACTCCTGGGTCCTGCCGCCTACTAGTGCAGTGCCACGTTGTCACCACACTGTGCTGCGCCTTTTTGTCAGAGTAGGTCCCACTCAAAGAGGCAACCTTGGCGTGGTGAGTGGGCTCATGCCTTTTGATCAAAATGTACACTAATGCCTCTTGTACAGCATGCAGTATTGGGGGCTGTACACTTTAATATTGCGCTGAGAAGCGAGTTTTAGATCTAAGCATAGCATTGTGTATGTGCGATCCAGTTCTGTTTTTCTCTTCTTTATATATAAAAAAAATTATGTTTGACTACATGATGCTGGTCATTATATAGTCTGACATTTGATTCTGTAAACACGAATAACGCAACTGTATTTCTGGGTGGTTAGAACCATGTAAACGAGTAGTGTTGAATAAGATGGAAAAATTAAAACATCTTGATAAAAGTCAAGACTTGGACTTCCGATTCCGGCGCACACATGTGAAGACAGGGGCGCGAGTAGCTCTGGGACCTACAGCCCACAAAACAGGGAGCCCATGCATCTAGGGAAAAATTGTCCCCTCCATCACTTACCTCAACTGCCTGGGGAGCTCCTCATGGAAAAATTCCTCTTACGGGGCGGCTCACACACACCGATCCCCGCTCTCTCACAGCGAGTGGACAGGAAACATTGAGGCAAGGTGACAGAGCCAGCCGACTTACGAGGTCTGCCTCACAGCCCCCTCAGCGCCAAACAGAGTCGGATGCAGCCGACCAGAAAGAAGACGATGGCCTCTTATCCCCTGACCAGACGCTGCCGATCTCCTGCAAAAACATGATGATAGAGGTGGCAAAGCTGCTGGCACCGGATATAAAAGCTACTCTGGAAGCAACGGTCTCCTCTGCTCTGCAGCAACTCCAATCTGAAGTGCATCAGCATGCTACACAGTTAACTGAACTGGAGCAGAGACTTGACATTGTAGAGGAAGAATTGGGGAAGGCTCACTCAAGACTCAAAGAGGTACTGTACACTAATCAATCTCTAAGAGATAAGGTCGACGACCTAGAGAATCGCTCCAGACGGAGCAATTTAAGAATAGTGGGCCTGCCAGAATCAATTTTGCCTAACCAACTGGCCCCACTATGTGCCCAAGATATACAGCAGGCACTGGGGCTGCAAGGTAAATTCACAGTTGAGAGAGCACACAGGCTGGGGCCGCTAACCTAACAAAATCAAAATAGTCAGTCAGTCATAGTGAAGTACTTGAACTACGCAGCAAAAGAAGCTATTCTGAGCAAGTACAGAAAGAATACACGACCACTAATGGTGAGAGATAACAAGCTGCTTTTATATAGCGATTACTCCGCTGAAGTCACACGGCGTAGGAGAGCATTCTTGACCATTTGCACCTCCTTGGTCCAGAAAAAGACAAGATTTGCCCTGATATACCTGGCCACACTTCGAGTCTTTCGTCCGGATGGGTCTGTCCTCTTCCTCACCCCAAAGAAGCATCGGAGGCACTGGACTTAGACAACGATCTTTCATCAGCGCAGGCTTATCTGACAAGAGGGGACTTCTCTTCTGGAAGAGGAAGACAAGACAAGATGGCGGGAAGTCGTAGATCTCCGAAACCCCACCCCAACCTAGCCAGAGAGATGATTTCACAACCCTCGGACCGCGGATCGGAGTGGGACTGAATGAACATTCGAGTCTAGAAGATCCACATGAGATGTTCACAGGCTAAATGTCTATTAACCTTGTTAAGTCTTAATGCTGGTACTGTCTGCTGGGGAGTATAGCATACTGTAGTTGTAGGGGGGGAAGGAAAGGAAAAAAAAGGACAGAAGGGGACCAGAGAGCCGGAAGAGGTCTGAAATGTGGGAATTCTGCCTACATTATTTGTTCATAATCATTTCTGATCTCTTTTTGAGAGCGCTAGAATGATGGTGAGTGCGAATAATTATACTCACCGATGTGTGAAAAAAGTTAAGTCTAAAGTCTGTAAACTTCAGTTATGTTTAATATGTTGGGATTATGGTTTAAATAAAGGGGATTTGGGAAGGGGGGGGGGAGTTGCCAAAATGCTATCTTTAATCCATCTGAAAATGCCAATTTGTTTAAGTGATTCACAAATGATATATCTGTGTGCCTGGGGAGTGTCTCCTGGAAAGAGCCATATGATGAAACCACCATGAGAATTGCTACATGGAATGTGAAGGTCTTGCGCTCCCAATATAAATGCATGAATATTCTAAGACATCTACAGAAACACAAAATCGATGTAGCTCTCCTCCAGGAAACGCATCTAGAAGAGCAAGATTTTTGGAGGCTCCGTAAACTTTGGTTCTCTCATGCCCAATCCTCGTGGTCGAGATTGGATTATTTCTTAGCATCTGCTGACCTTTTACTGAAAGTCTGGAGTATACAAATCTCTGACTTGGTTATATCAGATCATGCCCCAGTCATAATGGAGATGAGGGAGGTGGGCCCAAAGGGAACAGATTACATATGGAGAATGCCACATCATCTGCTCAAAGATGAGGATTTTATAGACAGAATGTGAGGGTGGTGGTGGGAGTTCGCTCGAGAGAACGAATCTTACAAACATAATCCCAAAATATTTAGGGACACGGCAAAGGCGGTAGTAAGAGGTCGCATTATGGCCTTCGCTGTGGGCAAAAAAAAACCACTAAAAAAAAATATGAAGAGGTGGTTAAATCTTTGAGGGACTCATACACAAATTTCATCCAGGACCCATCTGATACACATAAAGTGCTATGGGTAACGGCGAAACACAATTTTGACTGCTATCTTTAAATTAAAGCAAAGTGGTATTGGGAACGCAAAAGGGTGGATTTCTTTAGACACGGTAATAAGGCAGGCAAGCTGCTAGCCAATTTACCCAGACCATACTATAAACAACCTCAATTTTAACCCCTAAAAGATGATAAGGGCACCCTCCACACTCAACCCAAGGAAATTATAGAAATATTGGGAGATTACTTTAGATCCTTATATACCCAAGACCCCCTATGAGAGAGTGCTAAAGATCTTTTGAGTCAGTATACCGTCTCATTCAACAGATTCTTTACAATCTCTAAATAGGGAGATAGGGGAAGAGGAAGTAAAGGCCACCATCAAAAGCCTCTCAGACGGGAAGCTCCGGGTCCGGATGGATTCCCAGCAGAATTTCATAAGGGAATACTGGAAGAAATAACACCTACACTGACATTCCTATTCAACTCCATTTTAAAAGGTTCTGGACCACCGCCCTCAGGAAAAATGGCCTACATAAAAGTACTCCCAAAACAGGGTAAGGATTTATCCCACCCAGGGTCCTACAGACCAATTTCCCTTATTAACCAAGACATAAAAATACAGTAAAAAATCAAGGTCAATAGACTGCAATAATACCTGACCTGATAGGAAATCATCAGGTGGGTTTCATGAAAGGCCGCTCAGCAATGACAAATATTAGACGCGTGTTGGCTGCTATAGATGTCACAAGATAGGGAAACATACAGATAACCTAGAATTTTTGGCGCTAGACGCCGAAAAAGCCTTTGATAACGTCAGTTGGGTCTGGCTAGACGAGGTTTTAGACACAATGGGCATAAGAGGGGACTTTCGTAATTATCTAAGGGCGATATATGATGATCCATTTGCAAAGGTTTATATTCCGGGCTTCCTATCAACCAAGATAGAGATAAAGAAGGGTACAAGGCAAGGGTGCCCATTATCCCCTCTCTTTTTTTAACATAGCCCTAGAACCTTTAGCCCAATTTCTGATGCAAACTTCTCTATTTGACAAGATTAAAGTGGGTAGTCAAGAAATTAAATTGGCCTGCTTTGCAGGTGTCCTTTAAATTTTTTCCCAATCCCCAGAAAAACACTTGACACAGATCTTAGATTGCCTCCTTTATTATGGAGAGGTTACTGGATATAAAATAAATGTTACCAAAAGTCATATCTTATAGTCTTTCGCCATACAAAAACAGGAATAAATTATAAACACAGAGTTGAAATAAGACAGGATTATATCACCTATCTGGGAATTAAGATATGAAATTTCTCCAACTTCCCTCTACTCGTTAAATTACCCACCTCTGATCCAGAAAATCACTGGGGAACTGGACAAATGGAGAGAGCTGCCTTTTTACCTGCACGGGAGAGCGCATCTGTTACAAATGACAAGCTTTTCCAGGCTTCTATATCCCCTACAAACCATCCCATTATTGCTTAAACACCTAGATGTTGGTAAGCTACAATCAGCCTTCACAACCTTCTTATGGAAAAAAGAAAAAACCCAGGATAGCATTTGAAAAATTAACCATGCTAAAATGGGAAGGAGGCCTACAATTGCTCAACATAAGACACTACAATTTGGCAGCCCTAATCAGACATGCTAAGGACTGGATTCGGGGAACCACATATTTTATAGCTGATCATGTAGAACAGGAACTGGCTAGCCCATGGGATCTTTCGGTAATACTACACACAAGACTCAAGGACATCCCACCCCAAATCAAACAATTAGTACTACTTAGGGACACCATCATGGCATGGAAAGTACGTAAGATCTGCAGATTATTGATTTACCCTACGCCTCACATGCCATTATGGACACTACCAGCATTTCCCCAGGGGAGAGAAAATAAAATGTATAAAGAATGGAAACAGAAAGGCATAACAACATTACGTGACATCTTAGACAAAACAAACCAGAAGTTGCTCACCTGGGAGGAATGTAGGGCCAAATACAATCTACCCACCTCTCATTTTCTTCCGTTTCAACAGATACATTCTTACTGTAAAGCCCAGTCCGAAAAGTTGGGAGACTCAGACAGACTGACTTGGTTTGACGCACTAATAGGCAAGAATGACTCCATGCTTCCCTTGTCAGAAATGTACCGCAGACTACATAGTACACAAACCATAGGTCTAGTTAAAAGGGCCTTCTCTGCATGAGGTGTCCCGGACCTGTCTAAACAGATCAGGGATGGTTTTGAACTAATAAGAAAGGCAATATACAATGAGCAACGCAGTAACCGGGTCATTGCAGCAGATTTCAATGCAAGACAGCCTACGAGACCACCCATCTCCCATGCTACAGTTAGCAAACTGCTTGCTAAGTTTCATGAAACTGGTTCAGTGTTGGATTTGCCAAAATGAAGAAACATCAGTGGCTGTCCTAGCTTCATTCAGCAAGAGACCACAGCGTAGCACTCGCCGCATGTCACTGGAGAGTGGCATTAGTCGAACATCCCTTCGGCGAATATTAGCTACTCACAAATGGCACCCTTACAAACTCCAGATACTGCAGCATCTCCACGAGTATGACCCAGATCGGCGCACTGAATTTGAAGAATGGGCAAAACAAAAATTGGAACAGGACCCTCAGTTTACGCAGAAGATTTTGTTCAGTGAGGAGGCAAACTTTTATTGGATAGATCCCTCCGAGACTGTTGGAACCAAAAAATGTATGGTATGGTGTGGTATATGGGGTACAAAGATAGTGGGGCCATTCTTCATCAATGGAAACCTCAAGGCCACTGGATATGCGAAATTGCTACATGATGATGTGTTTCCCTCTTTATGCACTGAAGCTGGCACGTTCCCTGAGTTTTTCCAGCAAGATGGTGCACCACCACATTATGGGTGTCAGGTCCGAGCATTCCTAGATGAACAGTTTCCTGGAAAGTGGATTGGTCGTCGTGGGCCAGTTGAATGGCCCCCAAGGTCTCCCGATCTGACCCCCTTAGACTTTTATCTTTGGGGTCATCTGAAGGCAATTGTCTATGCTGTGAAGATACGAGATGTGCAGCACCTGAAACTACAGATACTGGAAGCCTGTGCTAGCATTTCTCCTGCGGTGAAGAGTGGGAGAAGAGGGTTGCCTTGACAATCCAACACAATGGGCAGCACATTGAACACATTTTATAAGTGGTCAGAAACTTGTAAATAACTCATGAAAGAATAAATTTACGTTCAAACCAAGCACACCATTGTTTTTCTTGTGAAATTCCCAATAAGTTTGATGTGTCACATGACCCTCTTCCTATTGAAAAAACAAAAGTTGGATTTGAAATGGCCGACTTCAAAATGGCCGCCATGGTCACAACCCATCTTGAAAAGTTTCCCCCCTCACATATACTAATGTGCCACAAACAAGAAGTTAATATCACCAACCATTCCCATTTTATTAAGGTGTATCCATATAAATGGCCCACCCTGTATTTTCCAATTTATCCCTATAGATCAGGCGGGAGGGAAGGAAAACGGAGTATCCAAAAAAGGAGTCCATATATTACTTATGTCAGTCAAGAAAGCAATTTTAAGACACTGGCTCCAAAGTGAGACTCCTGTATGGGAGGAGGTGCTGGGTATCCTGAAACATATGCTTCTCATGGAAAGATTGGAGATGGAGAGGTACAAAGAAAAGTCTGAAGGCACATTTGTCAATAAATGGAGAAAGTTTATTGACGCATCACTAACAGACACAGAAATTCGAGAGATGATGTTTCCCTTCACACAAACAAAATGGTATCTGGAGGCTCAAATGGGAGGGAAATAGGGTAAACTGGAAATCTAGGATATGAGGGAGATATGGAGAATACAAAGAGGCAGGAAGTGAGTCTAGTTCCTTCTAAATTGGAATAAAGTAGGCATATTAGATCAGCAGTCTCAGTTTGGTTGGGATAGGGTGTGAAGGGGCAAATTTATGTTTTGTTAACGGAAACAAACTGTTTGTACATTATGTGGATTTAATTTCACAAAGATTGTATTCAGAAACTATGTATAAACATAATGTTGAAATCTTTATAGATCTTTCAATAAAAATATATATTAAAAAAAGCATGACTTTATACCTTAAAATACCTTGTATTTGTCTAGTTGTTGAAAGCCATTTCATTTGAAAATCCCTTTAACCCTTTAAGGACCCTGCCATTTTTCACCTTAACGACCAGGCCTTTTTTTTAGCTGACATGTGTCAATTTATGTGGTAATAACTTTAAAACGCTCTTACTTATCCAGGCCATTCTGAGATTCTTTTCTGGTCACATATTGTACTTCAAAACAGTGGTAAAATGGAGTCAAAAAATTTCATTTTTATTTATTAAAAAAATACCAAATTTAGCCAAAAATTTAAAAATTAGCAAATTTCCAAATTTCTATTTCTCTACTTTTATTACCCATATGTCTACTTCATGTTTGGATCATTTTGAAAATGACATTTTATTTTTCCGTTAAAAGGCTTAGAAGTTTAGAAGCAAATCTTAAAATTTTTAAGAACATTTCCAAACCCCAATTTTTTCATGACCAGTTCAGTTATGAAGTCACTTTCTGGGGCTTACATATTATAAGCCACCCATAAATCACCCCATTTTAGAAACTACACCCCTCAAGCTATTCAAAATTGATTTCGCAAACTTTGTTAACCCTTTAGGTGCCCCACCAGAATTAAATGAAAATGGGAATGACATTTTTTTTTGCAGATTTTAAATTTGTATCTATTTTTTAATCAAGGGTTAACAGCCAAACAAAACTCAAAATCTATTACCCTGAATCTGGAGTTCACAGAAACACCCCAAGTGTTCTCAAAAACTGATGTATGGCCACATAGAGTGGAAGGAGCACCATAAGGCTTTTGGAGAGCGGATTTAGCTGGAATAGTAATTGGGAGCTATGTCGCATATGAAGACACCCAGAGGTGGCCCTAGAGTGGCAACCCCAAAAAAGTCACCCCATTCCGGAAACTACACCCCTCAAGGAACATTTCAAGGTGTGTAGTGGGCACTTTGACCCATCCGGCGTTTCACAGAATTAGTAAATGCTTGGCTGTGAAAATGAAGAAAAAATTTTTTTTTCCAGAAAATGTTTCTTTACACCCACATTTTACACTTTCACAAGGGAAAACAGGACAAAATGGACATTTTGTTCCCCATTTCCCCCCGAATAAGCCAACACCACTTATGTGCTAAAAAAAATTATGTATGGGCACATGGCAGGGTTCAAAAGGGAAGTAGCGCCATAGGGTTTTTGGAGGACACATTTTGCAGGATTGGCTTTTGGAAGCCGTATTTTTTGCCCTATAAGATGCACTTTTCTCCCCAAAAGTGGGGGGAAAATATCAGTGTGTCTTATGGGGTGAATGCTGCGACCGTCGGGTGTATCGGCTGAGAGGGAGGAGGGGCTGGGGGTCGGCATCTGGTTCTGTAATGGTAGCGGGGCCCGGTGCAGTCACTGTATTCTACTGCACCGGGCCCCGCTCACTGTAGTATAATCATATATAACCTGTAGGTATTGTTAAACTATTCAAATCATCTGAAATCCAGCGCTTGTACTACTTACTACTAACTTCTTTGCAGTCAGGAGGCCGGGCGGGCAGCAGCATAACTCGCTACGTCACGCACCTGCTCCACCCACTTTATGAATGAAGCAGGCGGCACAGGTGCGTGATGTAGCGAGTCAAGCTGCCAGCGCCCGCCCGGCCTCCTGCCTGCAACGAAGTTAGTAGTAAGTAGTACAGCGCTGGATTTCAGATGATTTGAATAGTTTAACAATACCCACAAGTTAGATATGATTATACTACAGTGAGCGGGGCCCGGTGTAGTAGAATACAGTGACTGCACAGGGCCCTGCTGCCATTACAAAACCAGATGCCGGGCCCCATTCACTACACAGGGACACTGTTATGGGGGATCTGTGAATGACACATTAGATAAGATGCTATATATGTGTCATCCACAGATCCCCCCCATAGCAGTCTCATGCCATCCACAGATGCCCCCATAACAGTACAATCCACAGATGCACCCACAATGATCCCCCATAACAGTGCCATCCACATATGCCCCATAACAGTTCCATCCACATATGCCCCCATAACAGTGCCATCCACATATGCCCCATAACAGTGCCATCCACATATACCCCCATAACAGTGCCATCCACAGATGCCCCTATAACAGTGCCATCCACAGACCCCCCATAATAGTGTCATCCACAGACCACCATTAGTTCAAAACCCACCAAAAGCACACCTTTTGGTTCAAAATATATTTTTTCTTATTTTTCTCCTCAAAAACCTAAGTGCGTCTTATAGGGCAAAAAATACGGTATGCTGCATATGAAGACACCCTGAGGTACCCCTAGAGTGGAAACCCCCCAAAAGTGACCCCATTCTGGAAACTACACCCCTCAAGGAACATTTAAAGATGTGTAGTGAGAACTTTGTCCTCAAAGGTGATTCATGGATTTGGCAGTGAAAATGAAAAATTTGAATTTTTTTCAGAAAAACTGACTTTAGGCCCAACTATTTCACTTTCACAAGGGGGAACTGGAGAATGCCCCCCCTAGTTTATTACCCATTTTCTCTTGATTACAGCAATACCCCATCTGTGCTTGTAGACTGCTATATGAGTGTACCACAGGGGTCAGAAGGAAAGGAGCACCAAATGGCTTCTGGAAGGCAGATTTCTCCAGAATAATTGATAGGCGCAATCTTGCAATTGAACACACCCTGAGGTGGCACTAGAGTGGAAACCCCCCCAAAAGTCACCCCATTCTGGAAACTACACCCCTCAAGGAATGTTTCAAGGTTTGTAGTGAGCACTTTGACCCATCAGGCGTTTCACAGAATAAGGAAACGCTTGGCTGTGAAAATGAAAAACATTTTTTTTTCCAGAAAATGTTGCTTTACACACATTTTGTTCCCCATTTCCCCTCGAATATGCCAACACCCCATATGTGCTCATAAAATGATGTATGGGCGCACGACAGGGTTCAAAAGGGAAGTAGCAATGCAGACCAGAATGTATCACAGACTTATTGGGTGACTTCTTTGCTAGTTTTTATCGCAAAGAAGAAGGGGAACTAGAGAAAGGGAAGACATTCTTATTCTTAGAAGCCCTGTCATTATCAAAAATATCTAGCGAACAATTAGCCTCCTTAAATGCTCCAATAACGGCAATGGAGATTCAATCTATCATTAAAATAATTTCCCTCCGGAAAAGCCCCTGGTGCGGATGGGTACACCTCAGTCTTTTTACAAAGTATTATGCACCCGGATAGCTCCAGTATTAACCGCACTATATACCTCCATAGTAGAAGGGATTAATATACCGGATTATATGAACACAGCCTTAATTACATTAATATATAAAAAGGGAAAGGACCCAGAAGACCCTTCATCCTATAGACCGAGATTTGAAAAGTCCAGCAATTGTCACATTAGACGCCGAAAAGGCGTTCAACAGTATCAATTGGAATTGGTTGGATATGGTTCTGGATGAGATGGGATTTGTGGGCCTTTTCACAAAGCTCCTTAAATAAATATATCTAAATCCTAAAGCCAGGATATTTAATACAGGTTGTATGTCAAGCTCCTTTATCCTACAGAGAGGGACCAGGTAGGGGTGCCCTATGTCCCCTCTACTGTTTGATTTGGCATTTGAACCATTAGCCAGATATTTAGACTCATCCGACATTTTTGAGGGGTTGGAATTAGGCAAAACTATGATGCGTTTGGCGCTATTTGCAGATTATATAGTCCTGTTTATGGCTGATCCTTTAAAAGACATGCGTAATGTAACACAAGCAATGAGGGGATTTGGAGTTTTTTCTGGGCTAAAGATTAACCACTCGAAAAGTGAGATACTTTTTATACAAGGCAAACACCCAGATGGCCAGATCACTGAAGTGGAAGGTATCCCAATAGTAAAGTCAGCAATAACATACCTGGGGATTAAAGTAGGAAGTACTATGGAATCAATATATAGACTGAACTACAACCCATTAATTGCAAAAATTAAAAAAAGAATTGAAACAATGGTATGACTTGCTGCTATAATTGATGGGTAGAAACCATCTAATTAACCACTTCAGCCCCCCTAGCTTAAACACCCTTAATGACCAGACCACTTTTTACAATTCTGTAATACACTACTTTCACCGTTTATTGCTCGGTCATGCAACTTACCACCCAAATTAATTGTACCTCCTTTTCTTCTAACTAATAGAGATTTCATTTGGTGGTATTTCATTGCTGCTGACATTTTTACTTTTTTTGTTATTAATCGAAATTTAACGATATTTTTGCTAAAAAAATGAAATTCTTCACTTTCAGTTGTAATTTTTTTTTTTAAAAACGACATCTATATATAAATTTTTCTCTAAATTTATTGTTCTACATGTCTTTGATTAAAAAAAAATGTTTGGGTAAAAAAAAAAAATGGTTTGGGTAAAAGTTATAGCGTTTACAAACTATGGTACAAAAATGTGAATTTCCGCTTTTTGAATCAGCTCTGACTTTCTGAGCACCTGTCATGTTTCCTGAGGTTCTACAATGCCCAGACAGTAGAAAATCCCCACAAATAACCCCATTTCGGAAAGTAGACACAATAAGGTATTCGCTGATGGGCATAGTGAGTTCATAGAACTTTTTATTTTTTGTCACAAGTTAGCGGAAAATGATGATTTTTTTTTTCCTTACAAAGTCTCATATTCCACTAACTTGTGACAAAAAATAAAAACTTCCATGAACTCACTATGCCCATCATGAAATACCTTGGGGTGTCTTCTTTCTAAAATGGGGTCACTTGTGGGGTAGTTATACTGCCCTGGCATTTTAGGGGCCCAAATGCGTGCGAAGTAGTTTGAAATCAAAATCTGTAAAAAATGGCCGGTGAAATCCGAAAGGTGCTCTTTGGAATGTGGGCTCCTTTGCCCACCTAGGCGGCAAAAAAGTGTCACACATGTGGTATCGCCGTACTCAGGAGAAGTTGGGGAATGTGTTTTGGGGTGTCATTTTACATATACCCATGCTGGGTGAGATAAATATCTTGGTCAAATGCCAACTTTGTATAAAAAAATTGGAAAAGTTGTCTTTTGCCAAGATATTTCTCTCACCCAGCATGGGTATATGTAAAATGACACCCCAAAACATATTCCCCAACTTCTCCTGAGTACGGAGATACCACATGTGTGACACTTTTTTGCAGCCTAGGTGGGCAAAGGGGCCTACATTCCAAAGAGCACCTTTCGGATTTCACCGGCCATTTTTTGCAGATTTTGATTTCAAACTACTTTGCACGCATTTGGGCCCCTAAAATGCCAGGGCAGTATAACTACCCCACAAGTGATCCCATTTTGGAAAGAAGACACCCCAAGGTATTTCGTGATGGGAATAGTGAGTTCATGGAAGTTTTTATTTTTTGTCACAAGTTAGTGGAATATAAGACTTTGTAAGAAAAAAAAATAATGGGGTCACTTGTGGGGTAGTTATACTGCCCTGGCATTTTAGGGGCCCAAATGCGTGAGAAGTAGTTTGAAATCAAAATCTGTAAAAAATGCCCTGTGAAATCCGAAAGGTACTCTTTGGAATGTGGGCCCCTTTGCCCACCTAGGCTGCAAAAAAGTGTCACACATGTGGTATCGCCGTACTCAGGAGAAGTTGGGCAATGTGTTTTGGGGTGTCTTTTTACATATACCCATGCTGGGTGAGAGAAATATCTCGGCAAAAGACAAACTTTTCCCATTTTTTTTATACAAAGTTGGCATTTGACCAAGATATTTATCTCACCCAGCATGGGTATATGTAAAATGACACCCCAAAACACATTCCCCAACTTCTCCTGAGTACGGCGATACCACATGTGACACTTTTTTGCAGCCTACATGCGCATAGGGGCCCAAATTCCTTTTAGGAGGGCATTTTTTGACATTTGGATCCCAGACTTCTTCTCATGCTTTAGGGCCCCTAAAAAGCCAGGGCAGTATAAATACCCCACATGTGACCCTATTTTGGAAAAAAGACACCCCAAGGTATTCAATGAGGGGCATGGCGAGTTCATAGAATTTTTTTTTTTTTGGCACAAGTTAGCGGAAATTGTTTTTTTTTTTTTTTTTTCTTACAAAGTCTCCCTTTTCGCTAACTTGGGACAAAAATTTAAATCTTTCATGGACTCAATATGCCCCTTATGAAATACCTTGGGGTGTCTTCTTTCCGAAATGGGGTCACATGTGGGGTATTTATACTGCCCTGGCATTTTAGGGGCCCTAAAGCGTGAGAAGAAGTCTGGAATATAAATGTCTAAAAATTTTTACACATTTGGATTCCGTGAGGGGTATGGTGAGATTTAAGTTTTTTACACAAGTTAGTGGAATATGAGACTTTGTAAGAAAAAACAAAAAACAAAACAACAAAAAAATAAAATCAATTTCCGCTAACTTGTGCCCAAAAAAATGTCTGAATGGAGCCTTACAGGGGGTGATCAATGACAGGGGGGTGATCAGGGAGTTTATATGGGGTGATCACCACCCTGTCATTGATCACCCCCTGTTAGGCTCCATTCAGACGTCCGTATGTGTTTTGCGGATCCGATCCATGGATGCGTGGATCCGTAAAACACATACGGGCGTCTGAATGGAGCCTTACAGGGGGGTGATCAATGACAGGGGGGTGATCAGGGAGTCTATATGGGGTGATCAGGGGTTCATGAGGGGTTCATAAGTGACAGGGGGGGTGTAGTGTAGTGTAGTGGTGGTTGGTGCTACTTTACTGAGCTACCTGTGTCCTTCTCCCAGCAGAAGGGACCACCAGAGGACCAGGTAGCAGGTATATTAGATGCTGTTATCAAAACAGCGTCTAATGTACCTGTTAGGGGTTAAAAAAAATCGCATCTACAGCCTGCCAGCGAACGATCGCCGCTTGCAGGCTGTAGATCCTGTGAACGCGCGCGCCTGTGTGCGCGCGTTCACAGGAAGTCTCACCTCTCGCGAGATGACGCACGGATGCGTCCAGGAGGAATGAATCGACCTCCTCCAGGACGCATCCGTGCGTTAGGCGGTTAAAATGATATCCATGTCCAAACTGTTATACCCTTTACAGACCATTCCTTTGTTATTAAAACACTCCGACGTACAAAAATTGCATAGGGCCTTTAAGATGTTTTTATGGCACGGAAAAAGACCCAGAATTCCGGCAAAAATATTAATGAATGCCAAAGAAAACTGTGGCATAGCATTCCCAGATATCAGAAGCTACAATTTAGCGTGTATGGCTAGACACATAGCAGACTGGGTTAATGGGACGGGACACAACTTGGCCCTATTACTGAAAAGAGGGTTTTGTGCTCCCTGGTCGTTGGTGGCGCTGTTACATGCTAGACTAAGTAATATCCCAGTTTAGATTAAACAATCCATACTCATTAAAGATATTATAGCCACCTGGAGAATACTGCGGAAAAGATTTTGGTTGTCATTTAGGATATCTAAGCATCTCCCGCTATGGAACAACCTGGAGTTTAAACAAGGACAAACAAACAGCTTATTCTCAGAGTGGAAAGCTAAAGGGATTACTCAGGTAAAACATTTACTACACGATAAGGAGCCCAGATGGCTTACAGAGAAAGAATTGAAATATAAATATACTTTGCATCCATTTCAAACTATTCAATTTGCTCAGGTGAAAGCAGCTATTACATCAAACCTGGTAATGGTGCATAAGGAAATGACTCAAAACATACTAGATAAAATCCTGGAACTGTAAGGCGCAAAGGTTCCAGTGTCGTCTATCTATTAAAAAATTAGAGAAGCAGACTTCCAGAGAGAGAAGGTAGGGCACTTTAAAAGTTGGGAAGAGCAATTAGGAATTGATCACATCACTCCATTGATGAGGCAAGGGTGGTTGAAAGTAAGAAGGCATATCACGAACCAAGTATGGAGGGATACGCAACTAAGAATAATACACAGAGCCATAGATGGTTTTAATATACAGTACAGACCAAAAGTTTGGACACACCTTCTCATTCAAAGAGTTTTCTTTATTTTCATGACTATGAAAATTGTAGATTCACATTGAAGGCGTCAAAACTATGAATTAACACATGTGGAATTATATACATAACAAAAAAGTGTGAAACAACTGAAAATATGTCATATTCTAGGTTCTTCAAAGTAGCCACCTTTTGCTTTGATTACTGCCTTGCACACTCTTGGCATTCTCTTGATGAGCTTCAAGGGTTAGTCACCTGAAATGGTTTTCACTTCACAGGTGTGCCCGGTCAGGTTTAATAAGTGGGATTTCTTGCCTTATAAATGGGGTTGGGACCATCAGTTGCATTGTGGAGAAGTCAGGTGGATACACAGCTGATAGTCCTACTGAATAGACTGTTAGAATTTGTATTATGACAAGAAAAAAGCAGCTATGTAAAGAAAAACGAGTGGCCATTATTACTTTAAGAAATGAAGGTCAGTCAGTCTGAAAAATTGGGAAAACTTTGAAAGTGTCCCCAAGTGCAGTCACAAAAACCATCAAGCGCTACAAAGAAACTGGCTCACATGCTGACCGCCCCAGGAAAGGAAGACCAAGAGTCACCTCTGCTGCGGAGGATAAGTTAATCCGAGTTACCAGCCTCAGAAATCGCAGGTTAACAGCAGCTCAGATTAGAGACCAGGTCAATGCAACACAGAGTTCTAGCAGCAGACACATCTCTAGAACAACTGTTAAGAGGAGACTGTGTGAATCAGGTCTTTATGGTAGAATATCTGCTAGGAAACCACTGCTAAGGACAGGCAACAAGAAGAAGAGACTTGTTTGGGCTAAAGAACACAAGGAATGGATATTAGACTAGTGGAAATCTGTGCTTTGGTCTGATAAGTCCAAATTTGAGATCTTTGGTTCCAACCACCGTGTCTTTGTGCGACGCAGAAAAGGTGAACGGATGGACTCTACATGCCTGGTTCCCACCGTGAAGCATGGAGGAGGAGGTGTGATGGTGTGGGGGTGCTTTGCTGGTGACACTGTTGGGGATTTATTCAAAATTGAAGGCATACTGAACCAGCATTGCGTTTAGTTGGACCATCATTTATTTTTCAACAGGACAATGACCCCAAACACACCTCCAGGCTGTGTAAGGGCTATTTGACCATGAAGGAGAGGGATGGGGTGCTGCGCCAGATGACCTGGCCTCCACAGTCACCGGACCTGAACCCAATCGAGATGGTTTGGGGTGAGCTGGACCGCAGAGTGAAGGCAAAAGGGCCAACAAGTGCTAAGCATCTCTGGGAACTCCTTCAAGACTGTTGGAAGACCATTTCAGGTGACTACCTCTTGAAGCTCATCAAGAGAACGCCAAGAGTGTGCAAAGCAGTAATCAAAGCAAAAGGTGGCTACTTTGAAGAACCTAGAATATGACATATTTTCAGTTGTTTCACACTTTTTTGTTATGTATATAATCCCACATGTGTTAATTCATAGTTTTGATGCCTTCAGTGTGAATCTACAATTTTTATAGTCATGAAAATAAAGAAAACTCTTTGAATGAGAAGGTGTGTCCAAACTTTCGGTCTGTACTGTACCTCCACACCCAAATAATATCGTACGGTGGGGGTTTTTCCCACTCCCCACGGTAACAACTTGATTGAGGAAATGAGAGGGCGATTGGGTAGACTGTTGATATGTAACATCAATATTTAGTCAGTATGACATAATATCGGAACTAAATAAAGCTCAACTGATATGCTGGGTGACTACCTAATTTCATGTTTTTGTTGGAGAAATTACAGTTTTCTTGTATTCCATACCATGTATACTTTGTTTATTAATGTAATGTCTGATGTTCGGGTTTGCGTACCCAGATGTTGTATGTAAGAAAAATAATAAAACTGTAAAAAAAAAGAAAGAAAATAATAAATGTATGTGTTTGGAAAGAAAAAAAAAAAGGGGGAAGTCGCGCCATATGCCAGTTAGGAGAGAGGATTTAGCAGGAATGATAATTATGTCGCATATGAAGACACCCAGAGGTTGCTCTAGAGTGGAAACACCCAAAAAGTGATCCCATTAAGGAAACTACACCCCTCAAGGAATAGTTCAAGGTGTGTAGTGAGCACATTGACCCATCAGGCGTTTCATAGAATTAGGAAACACTTGGCTGTGAAAATGTCCTGAAAAAGTTGCTTTACACCCACATTTTTCATTTTCACAAGGGAAAACAATACCGAATACACCCTATATTTTGATCCCCATTTCCCCCCGAATACGACAACACCCGATATGTGCTCAAAAAATGATGTATGGGCGCATGGCAGGGTTCAAAAGGGAAGTAGCGTCATAGGACTTTTGGAGGACAGATTTTGCAGGATTGGCTTTTGGGAGCTATGTCGCATATGAAAACACCCTGAGGTACCCCTAGAGTGGAAACCTCCCAAAAAGTGACCCCATTCTGGAAACTACACCCCTCAAGGAAAATTTCAAGATGTGTAGTGAGAATTTTGTCATCAAAGGTGATTCATGGAAATGGCTGTGAAAATGAAAAATTACATTTTTTTTCCCAGAAAAATTGACTTTAGGCCCAAATTTTTCACTTTCACAAGGGTGACCTGGAGAAAATGCACCCGCTAATTTATTACCCATTTTCTCTTGATTACAGCAATACCCCATATGTGCTCGTAGACTGCAATATGGGCATACTACAGGGGTCAGAAGGAAAGGAGCACCTAATGGCTTTTGGAAGGCAGATTTCTCTGGAATAATTGACAGGCACCATCTTGCAATTGAACACACCCTGAGGTGGCTCTAGAGTGGAAACCCCCCAAAAGTCACCCCATTCTGGAAACTACATCTTTCAAGGAATGTTTTAAAGGTGTGTAGTGAGCAATTTGACCCATCAGGCGTTTCACAAAATTCGGAAACGCTTGGCTATGAAAATGAAAAATAAATGTTTTTTCCAGAAAAAGTTGCTTTACACCCACATTTTACACTTTCACAAGGGAAAACAGGACAAAATGCAAACCACATTTTGTTCCCCATTTCCCCCCGAATACGACAACACCCCATATTTGCTCAAAAAATGATGCATGGGCGCATGGCAGGGCTCTAGAATCAAACAGCTAAATATGGTTTTTGCAGGCCTGAATTGGCAGACATGGATTTTAGCTGCCATATCGCATTTAAAAAATTTCCTGAGGTCCCCAGAAATGAAAAAGCCCAAAAAGTGACCCCATTTCGGAAAGAGCACCCCCGTACAAACATTTTAAATGGTGGAAAGGGTACTTTTTAGCAAACAGCTGTCTCACAGAAGGCAGAATTACTTGAGAGAAGCATTTCAAAGCACACATTTGTAAAAATGAAAAATTACTATCAAAGCCCAGTTTTTCACTTTCACAAGGGGTTAAAGTAGAAAATGCACCCCAGTATATGTTTCCCATTTTCTCCCCATTTTGCGAACACCCCATATTGGCACACAGCAGGCCTCTAGAGGCAAAGTGCAAAATATATTGTTTTGCACGCCTGAATTGGCAAACATGGATTTGAGCTGCCATGTCGCATTGAAAACATTTTCTGAGGTCCTCACAAACGAAAACCCCCAAGAAGCGACCCCATTTCGGAAAGAGCACCCCTGTACGAACATTTTAAGTGGTGGAAAGGGTACTTTTTAGCAAACAGGTGTCTCACAGAAGGCAGAATTACTTGAGAGAAGCATTTCAAAGCACACATTTGTAAAAATGAAAAATTCCTAGCAGACCCCAATTTTGTCGCTCTGTGTAGCTACGGTAATGCAGCAAAACCGCAAACAAATGCTGAACTACCTAAATGCACTTTATATAAAAGTATATTATTGGTATATAACACCCCTGCTTCAATCAGTTTTTTGTGGGGCAACTGGTATATCACACCAGTTGAAATTATTTGTTCCAATAGCGTTTGGCACTCTGTGTAGATGGGGTTATGCAGCAGAACCGCACACAACTGCTGTACAATACAAATGCACTATAATATACTTTCTATGTTAGAAAGTATATTATAAGTATATCACACCCCTCAGTAAGTCACACCTATCGATAGCACACCTATACCAGTCCTTAAAAGGACTTTTTTGGCCCTATTAACTAGCGTTTGGTGTCCCTAACAGTCTGTCCCTGCTCCACACAGCAACCTCTCCCTACACTGGCAAAAGACTGAATATAAAATGGCGGCCAGATCAGGTTTATTTATAAGGTAGGGGGCATGTGCTGAAACGTCTCAATTGGCTGTCCTGTACCACCTGATGGATGTGTCATGGGTCAAAGTTCTTCACAATGTAAAAGAATATGGTGTCGGCGAACATCACAATATGTTTGCCCGTTCGGCAAACCGCGAACCGCCGGGCGAACTACAAGGCCACCTCTACATATGAATATGGGACCAACACAGATGCCTTCAGATGCTATGTGCACAAGGTCAACCAATTTCATAGGTACAAATCTGCTGACAGATTACATTACCAAAAAAATAAATAATCTGCTTTATTTCCCAAAAAAGCACCCGTCTTATCCAGGCTAACTTGTAGGCTGTGTCTGAAATGGCAGCTCAGTTGCATTTGAGCAACTGCAAAATGGATATGAGTGACAATGTTTCTAGAAAGAAAGCAGACTTTTTGTTGTAAACTCAGAAAACCTTTTTAAAGTATCAGCATCTGTCAGCATGATCAATCCTCATAACCCAGGCATACTGTCAGTTAGGGTTGATCATGCTGACTGCACCAACACCTCCATTGCAGCAATCAGAGGTGTAGTTTTAGGCCCCTTGCAGACGAGCGTTCCTCCCGCAGCGAGTCCGCATTGCTGCACCCGGCCTGACCTCTCATCGCTGCCATGAGTCACTGATTTATGATGCTATGTAACCCTTACAGGTCTGGACTGTACTGGATAACACTGACATAATGTTGCCAGTTTTATCCAATACATTGCAGAACTGTAAGGGTTACATAGCATCATAAATTAATATAATGCTATGTGACTCCCGGCAGCGATGGGAGTTCAGGCCGGAAGCTGCATTGCGGACTCGCTGCGGGAGGAACACGCGTCTGCAAGGGGCCTTAGAGAAATGTGTTCTTTTATGTTAGTGAGGTGCTTGGAGCACTGCTTCAGCTCTGCTTCCTACGATTGATGGCTCTGACATCCTCACTGTTAATATGCCTGGCCCTGAGATCCCGTGCACATGCTGGCAAGAGCACAGTTGGCACATGCACAGTTCAGATCTCAGAGCAGGAACAGCTAACCCCGCTCTGAGATCCAGCAAGAATACCATTGGTGGATGCACGAGATTTCAATGCCAGGCATCCAAACAGTAAGGATGTCTGGTCCTGTCAATCAGTGCTGGAGGGGGAGTGATAAGGGGATGAAGAGACGTGAAGCAGTGATCCAAGCACCGACACCTCTGATTGCTGCACTAAGTATGACTAACCCTACCAGGCAGCATGTCTGGTTTGCTAGGGTTGATCATGCTGGCAGATGCTCTTTAAAAACTGCTGCCACGTTTTGCAGTCCAAGGTTAATCACAACTCATAATCATTTTTAGTATTATGTAAAAATTTGGACATAACATCTCATTGCAGAGGATAAAGTAGATAAAACAGAAACTTAAAATTTCTTCAGGAGAGCAATTATCCCCATCCACCAATAGTAGACCTCTATTGTGTCCTGAAATTGCACTTTATTTTAAAGTGTAATAAAAATAAAGTATACCATACATCATTCCATCACAGGAAAATCACATCATTAAGGGTCCATTCACACGTCCGTGGTGTGTTGCGGACCCGCAAATTGCGGATCTGCAACACACCCGGCCGGCACCCGCTATAGAAATGCCTATTCTTGTCCGCAGCTGCGGGCAAGAAAAGGACATGTTCTATCTTTTGCGGAGCTGCGGACCGGAAGTTCGGGGCCGAAAACCAGAAGTTCGAGGCCGCGCTCCGCAAATGCGGAAGTGGAGAGCACATGGTGTGCTCTCCGCTTCACGTCCAGGGCCATAGAGAATGAATGGGTCTGCACCCGTTCCCCAAAATTGCGGAACGGATGCGGACCCATTTGCGGTCGTGTGAATGTACCCTAAAGGCTATGTACACCTTAGGGGGCATTTTGTTTATGATTGCATTTTACTTATTTCGGGCTAAAAATAATATTTTAATTGGTCTTTAATAAAAATATTCAGCCATTCTGTCACAAAGGGTTAACTATTTGTCTAGCTGTGTTCATCGTACTTTAACTTTGTGCCAGTCATCTAATAAACCTTATCTCTAAATTACTAAAAGGTCTTAAACACTGTACTTAAAGAGGACCTGTCACCTCTCCTGACATGCCTGAGTTAATAGCTTTATGTATGCCCCGTGTAATAACTATTCTGGAGCATCTAGTCTTATGACTGTGTGTTGTACCATTCCTTATTGAATACCTTGGGGTGTCTTCTTTCCAAAATGGGGTCACATGTGGGGTATTTATATTGCCCTGGCATTTTAGGGGCCCTAAAGCATGAGAAGAAGTCTGGGATCCAAATGTCTAAAAATGCCCTCCTAAAAGGAATTTGGGCCCCTTTGCGCATCTAGGCTGCATGTGTCACACATGTGGTATCGCCGTACTCAGGAGAAGTTGGGCAATGTGTTTTGGGGTGTCTTTTTACATATACCCATGCTGGGCGAGATAAATATCTTGGTCAAATGCCAACTTTGTATAAAAAAATGGGAAAAGTTGTCTTTTGCCGAGATATTTCTCTCACCCAGCATGGGTATTTGTAAAAAGACACCCCAAAACACATTGCCCAACTTCTCCTGAGTACGGCGATACCACATGTGTGTCACTTTTTTGCAGCCTAGGTGGGCAAAGGGGCCCACATTCCAAAGAGCACCTTTAGGATTTCACAGGGCATTTTTTACACATTTTGATTTCAAACTACTTCTCGCGCATTTGAGCCCCTAAAATGCCAGGGCAGTATAACTACCGCACAAGTGACCCCATTTTGGAAAGAAGACACCCCAAGGTATTTCGTGATGGGCATAGTGAGTTCATGGAAGTTTTTATTTTTTGTCACAAGTTAGTGGAATATGAGACTTTGTAAGGAAAAAAAATTAAAAATCATCTTCCGCTAACTTGTGACAAAAAATAAAAACTTCTATGAACTCACTATGCCCATCAGCGAATACCTTAGGGTGTCTACTTTCCGAAATGGGGTCATTTGTGGGGGTTTCTACTGTCTGGGCATTGTAGAACCTCAGGAAACATGGCAGGTGCTCAGAAAGTCAGAGCTGCTTCAAAAAGCGGATATTCACATTTTTGTACCATAGTTTGTAAACGCTATAACTTTTACCCAAACCATTTTTATTTTTTACCCAAACATTTTTTTTTTTTATCAAAGACATGTAGAACAATAAATTTAGAGAAAAATGTATATATAGATGTCGTCAAAAAAATAATAATTTACAACTGAAAGTGAAAAATGTCATTTTTTGCAAAATTTTGGGGAAATTTCGATTAATAACAAAAAATGTAAAAATGTCAGCAGCAATGAAATACCACCAAATGAAAGCTCTATTAGTGAGAAGAAAAGGAGGTAAAATTCATTTGGGTGGTAAGTTGCATGACCGAGCAATAAACGGTGAAAGTAGTGTAGTGCAGAATTGTAAAAAGTGGTCTGGTCATTAAGGGTGTTTAAGCTAGGGGGGCTGAGGTGGTTAATGGGTCCTTCACACGGGCCGAAATTTAAATGATCATCGCTAACCAGCATTACTAATAATGCTGGTTAGCGATGATCTGGCGGTGTAAGTGCACCACTGATTACCCGATAAACAAGAAAAATGCTCTTCATTGGGTAATGCTATCTTTTGTGCAGCACAAAAGATCATCGTTTTCCAGTGGCAGATGGTGCTGTGTAAACACGATCTGCTGCCGGGAAACAATGAGAAGAGTGAAGAGTGATGGTGTTAGCGATCGTTTCTCCCTATACTCTGAAGGAGCTGGAGGACATCGGTGCATGTAAATGCAACGGTCTCCTCCGCTAGCGACCAGCAGATTGTTGGGAAGGAACGCTTCCTTCCCGACAATCTGCTAGATTGTTGTCCCGTTTAAAAGGACTATTAGCCACATTCTTATCAGTAAGATAAGAACTGAGTTATAATGAGTGCCTATAAAGGTCAGAGATAAGGAACTGTTAGGAAACAGTAAAAATGAAGAGCCTGCTACTAGAGAATCTCAAGGCTGTATAGAGAAAGGGTTTCAACATTTTTAATAAAAACAAATTATTAATTTTTTAGCTCAAAATGAGTACAATACAATAAAAAAAAATCTCCAAAGGTTTACACAGCCTTTAACTTTCAAGTACTAGTGCAAATGTAATTATCCAATCACACATCTACAGTTGTCACTGGCACTCAACGATGTAGAATCAGCTCTGATAGTTGTGTAAAAGATTTTTCAAAGTCAGGACATGAAAATGGGTTCTCGCTTTAATGAGTTTCCTGGTGTTTGATGTAGCTTGATCTCTTCGCAAAATGTTGACCACACTATGGACAAGTGAATGGCCTCTCCTTACTGTGAACTGCCCAATGTACAGAAAGACCCGATTTCCGTGTAAAGCACTTTCCACACTCAGAACACACGAAGGGCTTCTTCCCTGTGTGACTCCTTTGATGATTAACAAGTGTAGACTTATGATTAAAGCATTTCCCGCACACAGTACACGGGAAAGGCCTCTCCCCTTTGTGAACCACTTGATGTTCGAAAAGACCCGATTTCCGTGTAAAGCACTTTCCACACTCAGAACACACAAAGGGCTTCTTCCCTGTGTGACTTCTTTGATGATTAGTGAGAGTAGACTTGTGATTAAAAGATTTCCCGCACACAGTACATGGGAAAGGCCTCTCTCCTTTGTGAATCTCTTGATGTTCGAAAAGACTTGATTTTCGAGTAAAGCACTTCCCACACTCTGGACATGAGAATGGCTTTTCCCCTGAGTGGACTCTCTGGTGGTTAATGAGTACAGACTTCTGACTAAAACATTTCCCACACTCTAGGCATGAAAATGGCTTTTCTCCTGTGTGGATTCGACGGTGATTCTCAAGCTGCGATCTCAATGTGAAAGGCTTGCCGCAGTCAGCACATGGAAAAATATTCTTTCCCGTATGGAGTCTCTGGTGATTGACAAGATGAGATTTTTGGGTAAAACATTTTCCACATTCCAAACAGAGAAATGCCTTTTCTCCTGTGTGACTTCTGTGATGTTTCATAAGATAGGACTTTTGGGTAAAACATTTTCCACATTCAGAACACTTAAAAGCATCGACACCCATGTGAATTTGTTGGTGGTTTAGAAAGGTGGCTTTCATTGAAAAACATTTCCCGCATTCAGAACACACGTATGGTTTCTCCCCTGAGTGGATATGCTGATGGTCAAGATATTGATCATTTGTGGAAAAAGATTTCCCACATTTATAACAAGGTATGATCTTAAAGCTTTTATCAGCAACTTGTGGGCTTGAACAAGCTTTCTTGGGACTGTAGGGATCAGATGTTTGTTCTACACTGTCAGGTACTGGGGAGACATCTAAAGTACAGGGTTTTTCAAGTGGACAGTCTTGTAGAAGGATATCTTGTGTTTCGCAATTTGGAGAAGAAATTAGATGTTCCTCTGAACTATTCCTACTCATGGTTCCATCTGCTGGGAATAAAGTTAATAAATATTAATATCTATATAACATACTCAATACTTGTCAGTCAGATATAAAAATTATTTTCTATGTTTAGCTCCATGGTGGCAAGATCAGAAAACTTTTTGGCAGGTGGGAGACTGCCTGAATCCATCCTGTTAGAGCTTTGTGAACATCTCATCGACATAGACAAGCCATGGACATTAAATAGCTTTATTGAACCTCCAGCTATTGCCCACAAGCAATTTTGTCGGACTGAAAAAGCATGAGGGGACAACCAGACACCTATATCTTCTCTTATCACTGGGGGAAGCCAAGTATCTGGATTAAATCCAAACTGATACTTGTTCTTTGCTTCCGTAATGTCTAAGTACTGTCAGGTCTAGCTGTTTGAAAGGTCCACCACTAAAAATGTGAATGGTCATTTTATAGTGGTTTGTCCTATATAAGAAACCTATAATAGGATCTCCAGATATCTCTCTTTGTGGAAGAAAATTGTTGCCATACACCTTATCAAATAAGATGAGGGTTTAAAGGGGCTGTCCAAGTATTTAATACTGTTGACTGTCCTCAGTATCTGATTGGTGGGGGTCCAACTCCAAACACCCCCACCTATCAACTGTTTGAAGAGGCCGGAGCCTCCTTGCAGCTTACCAAACACAGCACAGTCCACTGGATAGCATCTATACTTAGTATTAGCCTACTCCTAGGCCATGTGACGTCACGTTCATCGGTCACATGGCTTATGCACAGCTCAGCCCCATTGAAGTGAAAAGGACTGAGCTGCAATACCAAGTACAGCTGCTATCAAATGGATGGTGCTGTGCTTGTTAAGCTGCGAGGAGGACACAGTGCCCACTGGATTGCGGTGTCCTTTTTTAAACTGCTGATTGGTGTGTGTACCTGGTGTCCAACCCCCACCAAACACATACTGATGAACTATCCTGAGGAAAGGTCATGGATGTCCTGAGGAGAGTCATACAAATTGTGAACAATCAAACACCAACAAGCTTGACTGTTATAATTGTGTTTTTTGCATATTAATTTAATGGGTTGTCCAGAATTTATATACTGATGGCCTATTTTCGGACCAACACAGATCAGATATTTATAGTCTATCCTGAAGATAGACCATTAACATAAAAAAATATGGAATACCTTATTAAAGGGGCTGTTCAGTTTCGGACATTTTTGACTTATCCTCAGGATAGGTCATCAATATCAGATTGGCGGGAGTCCAACTTCCGGCATCCCCGCCAATCAGCTGTTTGAACAGACTGCAGAGCTCATTCTCTTCACTGTTACCTGCACACTGTCAACACTGCAGCGGCAGGCAGTTTAAAGGGGTTATCCAAGACCTATAATGCCCCCCCCCCCAATATGCCCAGGCCCCTCACACAGATTGTACTTACCTCGCTCCCCGGCACCCGCATTGCTTTAAATATCGGCACTGCCACCGCTGCAGCCCCCCGTCGCACGGATGGAAACATACGGCAACAGGGGGTGGAGGTGGGGATGCTTTAGCCAATAGCAGGCCGCAAAGAGAACGAGCCTCCCTAGCATCGCGAGTGACGCTAGGGAGGCTCGTACCCGTTGCGGCCTGCTATTGGCGGAGCCCTGCTCTTACCCATTCAAGATAACGAGATGACGGAGTTGTAATTACACAGCTCATTGCTGCAATGTTGACAATGAAGAGAACGCAGTGCTTGTACGAGCGCCGCTGTCTCTTTAAACAGCTGATCTGTGAGGGTGATGTCAGTCGGACTTCTGACTTAATTTCTAGGTGTTATTAAATATGCATTTTATTTTACACAGCATCTTCTCTCCTCACTGTTAGATGGACTGAATAAAGTCCATGGGCCTGTTTCGATTCTGTCTCCTGCAGCGAGGAGAAAGAGAGTGCAATATGCAAGTGCTTAACTCTCCTCACTCTAGCAGACCGTTGGGGGTCTCAGTGCTCGAAATGACATATCAAAAGTTTTCCAAACTACAGTGCCACTTTAAGAATGACAACGAAGATACAATGCAGTATTACACAATTTTTAACACTGATGACTCACTTGTGCTGCCATTTGTTATAATGTTCTTCTCTGGAAGATGTCGATCATCAGTCAAAAATGTCTTTTTGTTTTCTTCAGCTATAACCTTAATTTTTGTATTTCTGAGGTGTTCATTCTTTGAGAACAATAAAAGAATATCAGTGAAGAAATCCCTAACGAACAATATGGGTAGAGTGACTTTTTTTTATTTGATAAAACCACTACCTGATGATCCTGATTGATACTGTGATCTTCTATCTGATGATCCTGGGAACACAGAGGACCAGGACATCCCTCTGGTGAATTTCTCTTACTGAATACATCTGTATGGAAACACATACATTGTGCATAAGTGAAGATCAGATGATCCCTCCAAACTGCTCTTTGTTTTGCAATCAATGAAATTTCACCCCTTACCTGGTGATGTGAGGAGCTGGTGGTCCTCCATCATAATGTCCTTGTACACATCCTTGTGTTCTTCTAAATATTCCCAATCCTCCATGGAGAAATGGACAGTGACATCCTGACATCTAAAAGACACCTGACACACACAATCATCAGTCATCATTCTGATCCATCATTCCTTGTGTTACTGTATAATATCCCAGCATTGCCAGCAGCGCTTACCTCTCCAGTCAGCAGCTCAATGATCTTGTTGGTGTGTTCTAGGATCTCCTGCTCGGTGTTTCTCTCATGTATAGGTGACTGAGGTGTAGGTTCCATGGTAGAGCTCTGGTTCCACCTCCATCCTCCTGACTTATGAATACTGCTGGCTGTCAGAAGTTCCCCAGTAATCTTCTTCACCACCACACATTCCTGTATACATCAAACCAAGAACAAACAACACTGAACACAGAGAGTGATGCCTCTCGACTACCACAATCCTATCTTAGCTTCATTCAGGATAGATCAACTTCTGCCATAGACTGTAAGGCGTTCTAATGGCTCATCTTTGTCTTGAATTAAAGGGGTTGTGCTATAAAATACATTCCACTAGCTCTGATTACCGTATATACTCGAGTATAAGCCGACCCGAATATAAGACGAGGCCCCTAATTTTACCCCCAAAAAATGGGAAAAATTATTGACTCGAGTATAAGACTAGGGTGGGAAATGCAGCAGCTACTGGTAAATTTCAAAAATAGATACCGTACCAATAAAATTACATTAATTGAGGCATCAGTAGGTTAAAGGTTTTTGAATATTTATTTCAAAGAAAAACAATATGGTATCAACAATAACTTTAACAGTACAAAAACCAACTAAAGCGAATATTCGATTTTTGGGAAAATACCAGTTCATGCAAATTTTTATGCGAAAATTTGAATGCGATTTTTTTGCGAATTTTTGCAATCAAGACCTAGACTCGAGTATAAGACGAGGGGGCTTTTTGAGCACAAAAATATGTGCCCAAAAACTTGTCTTATACTTTTTTTTTTATCTACCTCATTTGCAGTTTTCTCTTATCTCCCATGCTTGAATGCTACTTCCTGATTTGTCATGTGTCTGCTGTCCCATCATGCCTTAGTGCAGTGAGCTGTGTCCTAACATCCAAAAATCATGTGACACTAACCACACCCCTTGTTCTTATCAATGATGCCTGTGCGTCCTACATTACAAGGATCCAATGCAGGACTTAACCTACAGCAACTGAATATCAAAACTGATTTGTCACAGAGCGCATTGGTAGGATAATAACTTTACAATAGGGCAGTTTTGATAACTGGTGGTATGTAGGGAAAGCGATATAAGAGCGAAATCTGTTGGCGGATACATTTATATTAGTAGCACAACCCCCTTAAAGGGAACCTGTCATGTGGATATTTAATTATATTCTAACTAATTATATACAATCATTAACTACTAAAAAGTGCCTTCGATGTATTCACTTACTGGTGTGACAGATGGTTACCTCATAATATACACACAAAGATGCCGCATGCCACATGCTAATGAGCTGATTTGAGTCCAGCGTGATGTCATTGAGTCCAGCGTATATTTAATTCAGAGCTATAGCCACTCCCCTGCCCACCTGCTGCTGATTCATATGGAAACAAACTGTCATTCAGCAGCAGGTGGGCGGGGAGAGTCAGGAGCTCATGAATATTCAGGACTCATCATTATCAGCTGGAGCTTTTCAATACAAGATGTTGGCAGATTGACTGGGTCAATTAAAGAAAGTGACCCAGCATTTTGCTAAGAGAATCAGTCACTTATTTATGTTGCCCTTAGTTAGGACACCATAAAACTGGTGACAGGTTCCCTTTAAGCCAAGAGGAGGCTGACAGGAGAGGAGTGTGATCATGTGACATCATTTTTCTCACCTCCCCAGAAAGCAGGTAGATCATCTTGAGAGTGAGGGTTAATATCTCCTCAGACAAGTGACTGCCATCCTTGTCCATCCTGACTTCCATGTTAAGAACATGTCACCTGAAGTAAGGTTAAAAAGTAATCATAAACTACGATAGAGAAGAAAAAAAAGAAAAATAATTAACCCCTTCAGTACCGAGCCACTTTCCAGCTTAAATCCCAGGCCGATTTTTGCAAATCTGACATGTGTCACTATATGTGGTAATAACTTTGGAACACTTTTACTTATCCAAGCCATTCTCGTGACACATTGTAATTTATGACAGACATAAATTTGAGTCAATATATTTCACTTTTATTTATGAAAAAAACACAAATTTACCAAAAATTATGTAAAATTAGCAAGTTTCAAAAATTTCTATTTATCTGCTTTTAAAACAAAAAGTGATACCTTATATAAAATATTTATTACTTAACATTCCCCATATGTCTACTTTATGTTGGCATCATTTTGTATATGTCATTTTATTTTTTCAGGACGTTAGAAGGCTTAGAAGCTATTTTCAAATTTTTCAAAAAAGTTCCCAAACCATTTTTTTTTAGCACAAATTCAGTTATAAAGTGATTTTAAGGGGTTTAGGTAATGGAAACCACCCATAAATGACCCCATTTTAGAAATTACACCCCTCAAATTATTCAAAACTGATGTTACAAACTTTGTTAACACTTGAGGTGTTCCACAAGAATTAAAGGAAAATTGTAGATTTTTTATGTTTATACATTTTTTCTATACATATTACTATGATTCTGCAGTTTACAGAAATACCCCATATGTGGCGGTAAACTGTTCTATAGGCACGTGGCAGTGGTCAGAAGGAATGGAGCGCCATATGGATTTTGGAGGCAGATTTCGCAAGAATGGTTTTTAGGCACCATTTTGTATTTGAAGAGACCCTGACGTACCCCTACAGTGGAGACCCTCAAAAAGTGACCCTATTTTGGAAACTACACCCCTTAAAGAATATATTAAGGGGGTTACTAAGCACTTTGACCCCCTAAGCGTTTTACGGAATTTGGAAACACTTGGCTGTAAAAATGAAAAGTTTTGTTTCTTCCAATAAAATGTTGCTTTAAGCCCCAAATTTTTCATTTTCACAAGGGGTAACAGAAGAAAAAGCACCCCATAATGTGTTACCTATTTTCTCCTGAATACGACAACACCCCATATGTGGTGGCGAACTGCTGTAGGGACACATGGCAGGACTTGGAAAAGAAGGAGCGCCATATGGCTTTTGCAGCGCAGATTTTGTTGGATAGGTTTATGGGTGCCAATGGTTTTTATTTTTTAAATGATTGTCTTATGTGGGGGCTCATTTGATGCGGGATGAGGTAACGGTTTGATTGGTACCATTTTGGGGTACATACGACTTTTTTATCGCTTGATATTAAACTTTTTGTGAGGCTATGTTTTTTTTTCATTGTTTGAAACAAAAAAATCTTGTTTTTGTGCTGCCATTTTCTGAGAGCCTTATCTTTTTATATTTGGGGCGATCTTCATAGGTAGGAGTTCATTTGTTGCGGGATGAGATGACGGTTTGATTGGGATTTTTTTGGGATACATAAGACTTTTTGATCGCTTGGTATTACACTGTTTGTGATGTAAGGTGACAAAAAATGGCTTTTTGGCTTTTTTTTTTTTTTTTTACGGCGTTCACCTAAGGGGTTAGGTCATGTGATATTTTTATACAAGAGGTTCTTACGGACGTGGCAATACCTAATATGTCTATTTTTTTTTTATTTATTTATGTTTTATACAATAATATCATTTTTGAAACAAAAACTAAATTATGTTTTAGAGTCTCCATAGTCGGAGAGCCATATTTTTTATATTTTTTGGGCGATTGTCTTAGGTAGGGTATCATTTTTGTGGGATGAGATGATGGTTTAATCGGCACTATTTTGGGGTGCATATGACTTTTTGATCGCTTGCTACTACACTTTTTGTGATGCAAGTTTTTTTTTCTTTTGACGGTGTTCACCTGAAGGTTTAGGTCATGTGATATTTTTATAGAGCAGGTTGTTACGGATGTGGCGATACTTAATATGTCTCCTTTTTTTATTTATTTTTCACATTTAACACAATGAAAGCAATTTTGAAACAAATAAAATCATGTTTTAGTGTAACCATAGTCTGAGAGCCAGAGTTTTATTTTTTGGGCAATTGTCTAAGGTAGGGTCGAGGTGACGGTTAGATTGGTACTAATATGTCTACTTTTTATTTATTTTTTACGCTTTCTTTTTATTAAAGCTTTTAAAATTTATTGGAAAACTATATTTTTTTAACTTCTTTTTTCACTTTAATTTTTGTCCCACTCTTGGACTTCAACTTTTGGGGGTCTGATCCCCTTTACAATGCATCACAATACTTCTGTATTGTAATGCATCGGGTGTAAGTGTAATACACTTACACCCTTCCTGCCTGTGAGATCCAGGGGGCTTGATCTCACAGGCTCTCCTAGAAGGCAGCCAAAATACCTAAGGAAGGCATCGGGCTGCCTTCCCTGCCATCGGGTCCCTGTCACAGCATCGCGGAGACCCGACGGCCACACGCACCCGGCAGGATCCGGCATGTGCCGTGGTCAGCGCTGACCGCGGCCGTGAAAGGATTAATGAGCCGAAAATGGTGTTGTCACCGATGCCGGCCCATACAGCAGGGGTCCAGCTATGAGTGAGTGACTGCCGACCCCTGCCACTAATCGAGCAGGCGCAACTACTGCACCCGCCCGATCAGCGCACCATACATATACGGCGCTGGTATTTGTGTCCCGCATTTCTGCGCCGTACATGTACAGCACTGGTATCCTACAGGTTAAAAAATAAAAACATTTCTACCGCATGGTAAACACTGTAAATACAAAAGCCCGAAACTTGGAATTGCAGCTTTATCCATCTACAAAAACACAATTAAAATGTTTTTTAAAGGGATATTCTGATTGTAACAAGTTATGCCCTACTTACAGGATAAAGCAGTGGTAGCGAACCTATGGCACGGGTGCCAGAGGTAGCACTCAGAGCCCTCTCTGTGGGCACCCACACCCTGGAAAAAAGTCTATGGTCTAACAATATGCCTTAGGCCTCATGCACACAACCGTTGTGTGCATCCGTGGCCATTGTGCCTTTACCGTTTTTTTTCGCGGACCCATTGACTTTCAATGGGTCCGTGGAAAAATCGGAAAATGCACTGTTTTGCAGCCGCATCCGTGATCTGTGTTTCCTGTCCATCACAAAAATAGGACCTGTCCTATTTTTTTGACGGAGAACGGTTCACGGACCCATTCAAGTCAATGGGTCCGTGAAAAAACACGGATGCACACAAGATTGGCATCCGAGTCCGTGGCCGTAGGCTACTTTCACACAGACGGATCCGCAGATCCGTCTGCATAAAAGCTTTTTCTGAGCTGAGTTTTCACTTCAGTACTTTCACTTCGTGAAAACTCAGATCCGACAGTATATTCTAACACAGAGGCATTCCCATAGTGATGGGGACGCTTCTAGTTAGAATATACTTTGAACTGTGTACATGACTGCCCCCTACTGCCTGGCAGGTGCTGCCAGGCAGCAGGGGGCAGACCCCCCTCCCCCCCTGTATTTAACTCATTGGTGGCCAGTACGGCCCCCCCTCCCTCCCCTGTAGTTAACACATTGGTGGCCAGTGCGGCCGGCCTCCCTCCCTCCCCTGTAGTTAACACATTGGTGGCCAGTGCGGCCGGCCCCCCTCCCTCCCCGGTAAACACATTGGTGGCCAGTGCGGCTGGCCCCCCCTCCCTCCCCTGTAGTTAACACATTGGTGGCCAGTGCGGCCGGCCCCCCCTCCCTCCCCTGTAGTTAACACATTGGTGGCCAGTGCGGCCGGCCCCCCCTCCCTCCCCTGTAGTTAACACATTGGTGGCCAGTGCGGCCAGCCCCCCCTCCCTCCCCTGTAGTACTGTAGATTTATTGGTGGCCAGTGGGCCCCCCCTTCTAATTAAAATCTCCCCCCCCCTATCATTGGTGGCAGCGGAGAGTACCGATCGGAGTCCCAGTTTAATCGCTGGGGCTTCGATCGGTAACCATGGCAACCAGGACGCTACTGCAGTCCTGGTTGCCATGGTTACTTAGCAATTTTTAGAAGCATTATACTTACCTGCGAGCTGCGATGTCTGTGACCGGCCGGGCGCTCCTCCTAGTGGTAAGTGGAAGGTCTGTGCTATAAGCAATGCGCCGCACAGACCTTCCACTTACCACTAGGAGGAGCGCCCGGCCGATCACAGACATCGCAGCTCGCAGGTAAGTATAATGCTTCTAAAAATTGTTAAGTAACCATGGCAACCAGGACTGCAGTAGCGTCCTGGTTGCCATGATTACCGATCAGAGCCCCAGCGATTAAACTGGGACTCCGATCGGTACTCTCCACTGCCACCAATGATAGGGGGGGGGAGATTTTAATTAGGAGGGGGAGGCCCACTGGACACCAATGAATCTACAGTACTACAGGGGAGGGAGGGGGGGCCGGCCGCACTGGCCACCAATGTGTTAACTACAGGGGAGGGAGGGGGGGGCCGGCCGCACTGGCCACCAATGTGTTAACTACAGGGGAGGGAGGGGGGGGCCGGCCGCACTGGCCACCAATGTGTTAACTACAGGGGAGGGAGGGGGGGCCGCACTGGCCACCAATGAGTTAAATACAGGGGGGGAGGGGGGGTCTGCCCCCTGCTGCCTGGCAGCACCTGCCAGGCAGAAGGGGGCAGTCATGTACACAGTTATTTTAGTATATTCTAACTTGAAGCGCCCCCATCACCATGGGAACGCCTCTGTGTTAGAATATACTGATATACTGTCGGATCTGAGTTTCACGATCTAACTCAAATCCGATGGTGAATTCTAACATAGAGGCGTTCCCATGGCGATGGGAACGCTTCAAGTTAAAATATACCATCGGATTGGCGAAAACTCCGATCCGATGGTATAAAAGGCACTCCTGACTACATTGAAAGTCAATGGGGGACGGATCCGTTTGCAATTGCACCATATTGTGTCAACGTCAAACGGATCCATCCCTATTGACTTGCATGGTAATTCAGGATGGATCCGTTTGGCTCCACATGGCCAGACGGACACCAAAACGACAAACGGATCCGTCCCCATTGACTTGCATTGTAATTCAGGACGGATCCGTTTGGCTCCACATGGCCAGACGGACACCAAAACGACTTTTTTTTCATGTCCGTGGATCCTCCAAAAATCAAGGAAGACCCACAGATGGAAAAAAAGGTCACGGATCACGGACCTACGGACCCTGTTTTTGCGGACCTTAAAAAAAAACGGTCGTGTGCATGAGGCCTTAGACTTTTCTTTCCATTAAGTACAGTACATGGAAGATATACTATAATAGTATTCAAGGTAAATTGCCGTGTGGCAATTTGCAATAAATAAGTGGCTTCGGGGTTGCAGTTTGGGCACTCGGTCTTTAAAAGGTTTACCATCACTGGGAAAGAGGATAACTATTAGAATGGTGAGGGTCCTACTACTGGCACCCCCACTGATCACATGAATAAGTGGATGATCGAACAAGTGCATTAACTCTTCATTCACATCTTTAACATAATAAAGCACCACAAAATTTTGCCATTAAAAAAATACAACTTGTCAAATGAAAACACAAGCCTGACAAGAAACTGCAGTCTTCTCCTCCTGTATTATAATAACAGACAGGACACTACAGTCTGCTCCTCCTGTATTATAATAACAGACAGGACACCAGAGTCTGCTCCTCCTGTATTATAATAACAGACAGGACACCAGAGTCTGCTCCTCCTGTATTATAATAACAGACAGGACACCAGAGTCTGCTCCTCCTGTATTATAATAACAGACAGGACACCAGAGTCTGCTCCTCCTGTATTATAATAACAGACAGGACACCAGAGTCTGCTCCTCCTGTATTATAATAACAGACAGGACACCAGAGTCTGCTCCTCCTGTAGTATAATAACAGACAGGACACTACAGTCTGCCCCTCCTGTAGTATAATAACAGACAGGACACCAGAGTCTGCTCCTCCTGTAGTATAATAACAGACAGGACACCAGAGTCTGCTCCTCCTGTATTATAACAGACAGGACACCAGAGTCTGCTCCTCCTGTATTATAATAACAGACAGGACACTACAGTCTGCTCCTCCTGTAGTATAATAACAGACAGGACACCAGAGTCTGCTCCTCCTGTAGTATAATAACAGACAGGACACCAGAGTCTGCTCCTCCTGTAGTATAATAACAGACAGGACACCAGAGTCTGCTCCTCCTGTAGTATAATAACAGACAGGACACCAGAGTCTGCTCCTCCTGTATTATAATAACAGACAGGACACCAGAGTCTGCTCCTCCTGAATTATAATAACAGACAGGACACCAGAGTCTGCTCCTCCTGTATAATAATAACAGACAGGACACCAGTCTGCTCCTCCTGTATAATAATAACAGACAGGACACCAGAGTCTGCTCCTCCTGTATTATAATAACAGACAGGACACCAGAGTCTGCTCCTCCTGTATTATAATAACAGACAGGACACCAGAGTCTGCTCCTCCTGTATTATAATAACAGACAGGACACCAGAGTCTGCTCCTCCTGTAGTATAATAACAGACAGGACACCAGAGTCTGCTCCTCCTGTATTATAATAACAGACAGGACACCACAGTCTGCTCCTCCTGTATTATAATAACAGACAGGACACCAGAGTCTGCTCCTCCTGTAGTATAATAACAGACAGGACACCAGAGTCTGCTCCTCCTGTATTATAATAACAGACAGGACACCAGAGTCTGCTCCTCCTGTACTATAATAACAGACAGGACACCAGAGTCTGCTCCTCCTGTATTATAATAACAGACAGGACACCAGAGTCTGCTCCTCCTGTACTATAATAACAGACAGGACACCAGAGTCTGCTCCTCCTGTACTATAATAACAGACAGGACACCACAGTCTGCTCCTCCTGTATTATAATAACAGACAGGACACCAGAGTCTGCTCCTCCTGTAGTATAATAACAGACAGGACACCAGAGTCTGCTCCTCCTGTATTATAATAACAGACAGGACACCAGAGTCTGCTCCTCCTGTATTATAATAACAGACAGGACACCAGAGTCTGCTCCTCCTGTATTATAATAACAGACAGGACACCAGAGTCTACTCCTCCTGTATTATAATAACAGACAGGACACCAGAGTCTGCTCCTCCTGTATTATAATAACAGACAGGACACCAGAGTCTGCTCCTCCTGTAGTATAATAACAGACAGGACACCACAGTCTGCTCCTCCTGTAGTATAATAGGAAGCAATGCAGGGTCTCTTAGATACAGACAATAAGTTGGATAAGTCAGGGATGTTATTCTGATGATGCCTCATATGTACAGGTAGAAAATACAAGAAATGACTTACTGCTGCCAGTAATAGCAATGTCTCCTCTCAGCTCTGGGCTCTCACCTGGAAGAGATCACTGCCACTTCCTGTTTGTGCGTTCCATTAACAGGAAGTTCAGTTGTTAGACACTGATTCCCATGGGACCAAGAAAGAGCAGAGAACGCATTGAAGAGGCTGGCAGCATCTCTAGTGTCCTGTCTTTTTATCATAATACAGGAGGAGCAGACTCTGGTGTCCTGTCTGTTATTATATACAGGAGGAGCAGACTCTGGTGTCCTGTCTGTTATTATACTACAGGAGGAGCAGACTGTGGTGTCCTGTCTGTTATTATACTACAGGAGGAGCAGACTGTGGTGTCCTGTCTGTTATTATACTACAGGAGGAGCAGACTCTGGTGTCCCCTCTGTACCTGGTTATACTACAGGAGGAGCAGACTCTGGTGTCCTGTCTGTTATTATACTACAGGAGGAGCAGACTGTGGTGTCCTGTCTGTTATTATACTACAGGAGGAGCAGACTGTGGTGTCCTGTCTGTTATTATACTACAGGAGGAGCAGACTCTGGTGTCCTGTCTGTTATTATAATACAGGAGGAGCAGACTCTGGTGTCCTGTCTGTTATTATAATACAGGAGGAGCAGACTGTGGTGTCCTGTCTGTTATTATAATACAGGAGGAGCAGACTCTGGTGTCCTGTCTGTTATTATACTACAGGAGGAGCAGACTCTGGTGTCCTGTCTGTTATTATACTACAGGAGGAGCAGACTCTGGTGTCCTGTCTGTTATTATACTACAGGGGGAGCAGACTCTGGTGTCCTGTCTGTTATTATAATACAGGAGGAGCAGACTCTGGTGTCCTGTCTGTTATTATACTACAGGAGGAGCAGACTGTGGTGTCCTGTCTGTTATTATACTACAGACTCTGGTGTCCTGTCTGTTATTATAATACAGGAGGAGCAGACTGTGGTGTCCTGTCTGTTATTATACTACAGGAGGAGCAGACTCTGGTGTCCTGTCTGTTATTATATACAGGAGGAGCAGACTCTGGTGTCCTGTCTGTTATTATAATACAGGAGGAGCAGACTCTGGTGTCCTGTCTGTTATTATACTACAGGAGAGCAGACCTGTGGTGTCCTGTCTGTTATTATACTACAGGAGGAGCAGACTCTGGTGTCCTGTCTGTTATTATAATACAGGGGGAGCAGACTCTGGTGTCCTGTCTGTTATTATAATACAGGAGGAGCAGACTGTGGTGTCCTGTCTGTTATTATAATACAGGAGGAGCAGACTGTGGTGTCCTGTCTGTTATTATAATACAGGAGGAGCAGACTCTGGTGTCCTGTCTGTTATTATACTACAGGAGGAGCAGACTCTGGTGTCCTGTCTGTTATTATAATACAGGAGGAGCAGACTGTGGTGTCCTGTCTGTTATTATACTACAGGAGGAGCAGACTGTGGTGTCCTGTCTGTTATTATAATACAGGAGGAGCAGACTCTGGTGTCCTGTCTGTTATTATACTACAGGAGGAGCAGACTGTGGTGTCCTGTCTGTTATTATAATACAGGAGGAGCAGACTGTGGTGTCCTGTCTGTTATTATAATACAGGAGGAGCAGACTCTGGTGTCCTGTCTGTTATTATACTACAGGAGGAGCAGACTCTGGTGTCCTGTCTGTTATTATACTACAGGAGGAGCAGACTCTGGTGTCCTGTCTGTTATTATAATACAGGAGGAGCAGACTCTGGTGTCCTGTCTGTTAGTATAATACAGGAGGAGCAGACTCTGGTGTCCTGTCTGTTATTATAATACAGGAGGAGCAGACTCTGGTGTCCTGTCTGTTATTATAATACAGGAGGAGCAGACTCTGGTGTCCTGTCTGTTATTATAATACAGGAGGAGCAGACTCTGGTGTCCTGTCTGTTATTATAATACAGGAGGAGCAGACTCTAGTGTCCTGTCTTTTTATCATAATACAGGAAGAGCAGACTGTGGTGTCCCATCTGTTATTATAATACAGGAGGAGCAGACTCTGGTGTCCTGTCTGTTATTATACTACAGGAGGAGCAGACTCTGGTGTCCTGTCTGTTATTATACTACAGGAGGAGCAGACTCTGGTGTCCTGTCTGTTATTATAATACAGGAGGAGCAGACTCTGGTGTCCTGTCTGTTATTATACTACAGGAGGAGCAGACTCTGGTGTCCTGTCTGTTATTATAATACAGGAGGAGCAGACTCTGGTGTCCTGTCTGTTATAATACAGGAGGAGCAGGACTCTGGTGTCCTGTCTGTTATTATAATACAGGAGGAGCAGAATCTGGTGTCCTGTCTGTTATTATACTACAGGAGGAGCAGACTCTGGTGTCCTGTCTGTTATTATAATACAGGAGGAGCAGACTGTGGTGTCCTGTCTGTTATTATAATACAGAAGGAGCAGACTGTGGTGTCCTGTCTGTTATTATACTACAGGAGGAGCAGACTCTGGTGTCCTGTCTGTTATTATAATACAGGAGGAGCAGAATCTGGTGTCCTGTCTGTTATAATACAGGAGGAGCGGTCTGTAGTGTCCTGTCTGTTATTATAATACAGGAGGAGCGGACTGTAGCGTCCTGTCTGTTATTATAATACAGGAGGAGCAGACTGTGGTGTCCTGTCTGTTATTATAATACAGGAGGAGCAGACTCTGGTGTACTGTCTGTTATTATAATACAGGAGGAGCAGACTGTGGTGTCCTGTCTGTTATTATAATACAGGAGGAGCAGAATCTGGTGTCCTGTCTGTTATACTACAGGAGGAGCAGACTCTGGTGTCCTGTCTGTTATTATAATACAGGAGGAGCAGACTCTGGTGTCCTGTCTGTTATTATAATACAGGAGGAGCAGACTGTGGTGTCCTGTCTGTTATTATAATACAGGAGGAGCAGACTCTGGTGTCCTGTCTATTATAATACAGGAGGAGCAGACTCTGGTGTCCTGTCTGTTATTATAATACAGGAGGAGCAGACTCTGGTGTCCTGTCTATTATAATACAGGAGAGCAGACTGTGGTGTCCTGTCTGTTATTATAATACAGGAGAGCAGACTCTGGTGTCCTGTCTGTTATTATAATACAGGAGGAGCAGACTCTGGTGTCCTGTCTGTTAATTATACTACAGGAGGAGCAGACTCTGGTGTCCTGTCTGTTATTATACTACAGGAGGAGCAGACTCTGGTGTCACTGTCTGTTATTATCATACAGGAGAGCCAGACTCTGGTGTCCCTGTCTGTTATTATACTACAGGAGGAGCAGACTCTGGTGTCCTGTCTGTTATTATAATACAGGAGGAGCAGACTCTGGTGTCCTGTCTGTTATAATACAGGGGAGCAGACCTCTGGTGTCCTGTCTGTTATTATAATACAGGAGGAAGCGAAATCTGGTGTCCTGGTCTTGTTATAAACAGGAGAGCAGACTGCTGGTGTCCTGTCTGTTATTATAATACAGGAGGAGCAGACTCGTGGTGTCCTGTCTGTTATTATAATACAGGAGGAGCAGACTCGTGGTGTCCTGTCTGTTATTATAATACAGGAGGAGCAGACTCTGGTGTCCCTGTCTGTTATTATAATACAGGAGGAGCAGACTCTGGTGTCCTGTCTTGTTATATAATACAGGAGGAGCAGACTGTGGTGTCCTGTCTGTTATTATACTACAGGAGGAGCAGACTCGTGGTGTCCTGTCTGTTATTATAATACAGAGGAGCAGACTCTGGTGTCCTGTCTGTTATTATAATACAGGAGGAGCAGACTCTGGGTGTCCTGTCTGTATTATAATACAGGAGGAGGCAGACTGTGGTGTCCTGTCTTTATTATAATACAGGAGGAGCAGACTCTGGGGTCCGGTCTGTTATTATAATACAGGAGGAGCAGACTCTGGTGTCCCTGTCTGTTATTATAATACGGAGGAGCAGACTCTGGTGTCCTGTCTGTTATTATACTACAGGAGGAGCAGACTCTGGTGTCCTGTCTGTTATTAGTACAGGAGGAGCAGACTCTGGTGTCCTGTCTGTTATTATAATTACAGGAGGAGCAGACTCGGGTGTCCTGTCTGTTATTAATACAGGAGGAGCAGACTCGTGGTGTCCTGTCTGTTATTATACTACAGGAGGAGCAGACTCTGGTGTCCTGTCTGTTATTATACAGGAGGAGGCAGACTCTGGTGTCCTGTCTGTTATTATAATACAGGAGGAGCAGACTGTGGTGTCCTGTCTGTTATTATACTACAGGAGGAGCAGAACTCTGGTGTCCTGTCTGTTATTATACTACAGGAGGAGCAGACTCTGGTGTCCTGTCTGTTATTATACTACAGGAGGAGCAGACTCTGGTGTCCTGTCTGTTATTATACTACAGGAGGAGCAGACTCTGGTGTCCTGTCTGTTATTATAATACAGGAGGAGCAGACTCTGGTGTCCTGTCTGTTATTATATACAGGAGGAGCAGACTCTGGTGTCCTGTCTGTTATTATATACAGGAGGAGCAGACTGTGGTGTCCTGTCTGTTATTATACTACAGGAGGAGCAGACTCTGGTGTCCTGTCTGTTATTATACAGGAGGAGCAGACTCTGGTGTCCTGTCTGTTATTATACTACAGGAGGAGCAGACTCTGGTGTCCTGTCTGTTATTATACTACAGGAGGAGCAGACTCTGGTGTCCTGTCTGTTATTATAATACAGGAGGCAGACTCTGGTGTCCTGTCTGTTATTATACAGGAGGAGCAGACTCTGGTGTCCTGTCTGTTATTATAATACAGGAGGAGCAGACTCTGGTGTCCTGTCTGTTATAATACTAGAGGAGGAGCATCTGGTGTCCTGTCTGTTATTATAATACAGGAGGAGCAGACTCTGGTGTCCTGTCTGTTATTATAATACAGGAGGAGCAGACTGTGGTGTCCTGTCTGTTATTATAATACAGGAGGAGCAGACTCTGGTGTCCTGTCTGTTATTATACTACAGGAGGAGCAGACTGTGGTGTCCTGTCTGTTATTATACTACAGGAGGAGCAGACTCTGGTGTCCTGTCTGTTATTATAATACAGGAGGAGCAGACTCTGGTGTCCTGTCTGTTATTATAATACAGGAGGAGCAGACTGTGGTGTCCTGTCTGTTATTATAATACAGGAGGAGCAGACTGTGGTGTCCTGTCTGTTATAATACAGGAGGAGCAGACTCTGGTGTCCTGTCTGTTATAATACAGGAGGAGCAGACTCTGGTGTCCTGTCTGTTATTATACTACAGGGGGAGCAGACTCTGGTGTCCTGTCTGTTATTATAATACAGGAGGAGCAGACTCTGGTGTCCTGTCTGTTATTATAATACAGGAGGAGCAGACTGTGGTGTCCTGTCTGTTATTATACTACAGGAGGAGCAGACTGTGGTGTCCTGTCTGTTATTATAATACAGGAGGAGCAGACTCTGGTGTCCTGTCTGTTGTTATACTACAGGAGGAGCAGACTCTGGTGTCCTGTCTGTTATTATACTACAGGGGGAGCAGACTGTGGTGTCCTGTCTGTTATTATACTACAGGAGGAGCAGACTCTGGTGTCCTGTCTGTTATTATAATACAGGAGGAGCAGACTCTGGTGTCCTGTCTGTTATTATAATACAGGAGGAGCAGACTCTGGTGTCCTGTCTGTTATTATACTACAGGAGGAGCAGACTCTGGTGTCCTGTCTGTTATTATACTACAGGAGGAGCAGACTCTGGTGTCCTGTCTGTTATTATACTACAGGAGGAGCAGACTCTGGTGTCCTGTCTGTTATTATACTACAGGAGGAGCAGACTGTGGTGTCCTGTCTGTTATTATACTACAGGAGGAGCAGACTGTGGTGTCCTGTCTGTTATTATATACAGGAGGAGCAGACTCTGGTGTCCTGTCTGTTATTATAATACAGGAGGAGCAGACTCTGGTGTCCTGTCTGTTATTATAATACAGGAGGAGCAGACTCTGGTGTCCTGTCTGTTATTATAATACAGGAGGAGCAGACTCTGGTGTCCTGTCTGTTATTATACTACAGGAGGAGCAGACTCTGGTGTCCTGTCTGTTATTATAATACAGGAGGAGCAGACTCTGTGTCCTGTTGTATTATACTAAGGAGGAGCAGACTCTGGTGTCCTGTCTGTTATTATACTACAGGAGGAGCAGACTCTGGTGTCCTGTCTGTTATTATAATACAGGAGGAGCAGACTCTGGTGTCCTGTCTGTTATTATACTACAGGGAGGAGCAGACTTGGTGTCCTGTCTGTTTATTATAATACAGGAGGAGCAGACTCTGGTGTCCTGTCTGTTATTATAATACAGGAGGAGCAGACTCTGGTGTCCTGTCTGTTATTATAATACAGGAGGAGCAGACTCTGGTGTCCTGTCTGTTATTATAATACAGGAGGAGCAGACTCTGGTGTCCTGTCTGTTATTATAATACAGGAGGAGCAGACTCTGGTGTCCTGTCTGTTATTATAATACAGGAGGAGCAGACTCTGGTGTCCTGTCTGTTATTATAATACAGGAGGAGCAGACTGCTGGTGTCCTGTCTGTTATTATAATACAGGAGGAGCAGACTGTGGTGTCCTGTCTGTTATTATAATACAGGAGGAGCAGACTCTGGTGTCCTGTCTGTTATTATACTACAGGAGGAGCAGACTCTGGTGTCCTGTCTGTTATTATAATACAGGAGGAGCAGACTCTGGTGTCCTGTCTGTTATTATACTACAGGAGGAGCAGACTCTGGTGTCCTGTCTGTTATTATACTACAGGAGGAGCAGACTGTGGTGTCCTGTCTGTTATTATAATACAGGAGGAGCAGACTGTGGTGTCCTGTCTGTTATTATAATACAGGAGGAGCAGACTCTGGTGTCCTGTCTGTTATTATAATACAGGAGGAGCAGACTGTGGTGTCCTGTCTGTTATTATACTACAGGAGGAGCAGACTGTGGTGTCCTGTCTGTTATTATACTACAGGAGGAGCAGACTCTGGTGTCCTGTCTGTTATTATACTACAGGAGGAGCAGACTGTGGTGTCCTGTCTGTTATTATATTACAGGAGGAGCAGACTCTGGTGTCCTGTCTGTTATTATAATACAGGAGGAGCAGACTCTGGTGTCCTGTCTGTTATTATACTACAGGAGGAGCAGACTCTGGTGTCCTGTCTGTTATTATACTACAGGAGGAGCAGACTCTGGTGTCCTGTCTGTTATTATATTACAGGAGGAGCAGACTCTGGTGTCCTGTCTGTTATTATACTACAGGAGGAGCAGACTCTGGTGTCCTGTCTGTTATTATACTACAGGAGGAGCAGACTCTGGTGTCCTGTCTGTTATTATACTACAGGAGGAGCAGACTGTGGTGTCCTGTCTGTTATTATACTACAGGAGGAGCAGACTCTGGTGTCCTGTCTGTTATTATAATACAGGAGGAGCAGACTGTGGTGTCCTGTCTGTTATTATAATACAGGAGGAGCAGACTCTGGTGTCCTGTCTGTTATTATAATACAGGAGGAGCAGACTGTGGTGTCCTGTCTGTTATTATACTACAGGAGGAGCAGACTCTGGTGTCCTGTCTGTTATTATAATACAGGAGGAGCAGACTCTGGTGTCCTGTCTGTTATTATAATACAGGAGGAGCAGACTCTGGTGTCCTGTCTGTTATTATAATACAGGAGGAGCAGACTCTGGTGTCCTGTCTGTTATTATACTACAGGAGGAGCAGACTCTGGTGTCCTGTCTGTTATTATACTACAGGGGGAGCAGACTCTGGTGTCCTGTCTGTTATTATACTACAGGAGGAGCAGACTCTGGTGTCCTGTCTGTTATTATAATACAGGAGGAGCGGACTGTAGTGTCCTGTCTGTTATTATAATACAGGAGGAGCAGACTCTGGTGTCCTGTCTGTTATTATAATACAGGAGGAGCAGACTCTGGTGTCCTGTCTGTTATTATACAGGAGGAGCAGACTGTGGTGTCCTGTCTGTTATTATAATACAGGAGGAGCAGACTCTGGTGTCCTGTCTGTTATTATAATACAGGGGAGCAGACTCTGGTGTCCTGTCTGTATTATAATACAGGAGGAGCAGACTCTGGTGTCCTGTCTGTTATTATAATACAGGAGGAGCAGACTCTGGTGTCCTGTCTGTATTATAATACCGGAGGAGCAGACTCTGGTGTCCTGTCTGTTATTATACTACAGGAGGAGCAGACTCTGGTGGCCTGTCTGTTATTTACTACAGGAGGAGCAGACTCTGGTGTCCCTGTCTGTTATTATAATACAGGAGGAGCAGACTCTGGTGTCCTGTCTGTTATTATAATACAGGAGGAGCAGACTGTGGTGTCCTGTCTGTTATTATAATACAGGAGGAGCAGACTCTGGTGTCCTGTCTGTTATAATACAGGAGGAGCAGACTCTGGTGTCCTGTCTGTTATAATACAGGAGGAGCAGACTCTGGTGTCCTGTCTGTTATAATACAGGAGGAGCAGACTCTGGTGTCCTGTCTGTTATAATACAGGAGGAGCAGACTCTGGTGTCCTGTCTGTTATAATACAGGAGGAGCAGACTCTGGTGTCCTGTCTGTTATTATAATACAGGAGGAGCAGACTCTGGTGTCCTGTCTGTTATTATAATACAGGAGGAGCAGACTCTGGTGTCCTGTCTGTTATAATACAGGAGGAGCAGACTCTGGTGTCCTGTCTGTTATAATACAGGAGGAGCAGACTCTGGTGTCCTGTCTGTTATTATACAGGAGGAGCAGACTCTGGTGTCCTGTCTGTTAGTATACTACAGGAGGAGCAGACTCTGGTGTCCTGTCTGTTATTATACTACAGGAGGAGCAGACTCTGGTGTCCTGTCTGTTATAATACAGGAGGAGCAGACTCTGGTGTCCTGTATGTTATAATACAGGAGGAGCAGACTCTGGTGTTCTCTCTAGGTATTACAATATAGCAGAAGATCCTTATGTGGGAAGAGCAGACTGTGGTGCCATAGTTATTAAAGTAGTTATTCAGGCTGTAGATATTAATGTGCTGTCCTGAGGATAGGTCCTAATATCAGATCAGAAGCAGTTTGACTCCCAATTCCGCATTTTGCAGACCGCACATCACCAGCACTCTCATAGAAAATGCCTTTTCTTGTACGTAATTGCTGACAAGAATAGGACATGTTCTATTTTTTGTCCGGATGTGGACAGCACATTCCGGCCACATTCACAATGTACCTGCCATCAGCAGAATACCATGAAGGGCTTTAGTTAGCACGTGTTGCTATGCTCATGAAGTAATATATATCTAAAGATATGTCTAATATACAAATGGAATATGCAAGTGTTTTAGGTTTACGGATTTCCCATGGAGAACATTTATCTCCTATGCACAGGATGAGGGAAAGGTGTCTGAGGGTATGACTTCTAGGGCCCATTGTCTGGCATCAGTTTAAGGTATACTTTTTTTGTATACCTTGAATGGATGGGAATAACGTGATGTAAACCCAGCTCCAGATAGTAACACATATCTTTTTTTTTTTCCTAATCTGTTTTTATTTTTTGATCATAGATTTTTTTTTCTACTTATTGAACACACATTAATGGGGGCAGCCATTTTGTCTGAGCTGTTTTTAACAGCATTTAGACATTTTACAGCAGCCACCATGGACAGGAGCTGACTTAATGACTTCTATGGAAGAGTTTTCTAGGCATGCTCTGTGACCTGGTCAGGAGGGAGAAGATAAGCTGCAATATCATCATTTGTAAATAATCGTAGATATAAACAACAGCACTCCAAATGTATGCAAAATTCAATCTTTATTCGTAAAGCAACTTCACATTCAAGTGATGTTTCAGTCAGAGAGTGACCTTTTTCAAACATAAACATTACAAGGTAGTCATATTAGAATAACGTCAAGGTTTTTTGATCGTTGAGTACATGGTAGAAACCGTGATTGGAATTCTTCGATATTGGGATAGGAACGAGAGAGGATACTCCAATGTTTATTGAGAATGTTAATCACTTTATGTGGGTAAGGCTACTTTCACACTTGCGGCAGTGTGATCCGGCGGGCAGTTCCGTCGTCGGAACTGGCCGCCGGATCCGCCGATCTGCTGCTGCCTGAAAGCATTTGTGAGACGGATCCGGATGCGGATCCGTCTCACAAATGCATTGCAAGGACGGATCCGTCTCTCCGCTTGTCATGCGGACCGACGGATCCGTCTTGTACGTTTTTCTCATTTTTACCGATCTGCGCATGCGCATGCCGGAACGATGGATCCGGCATTCCGGTATTCTGAATGCCGGATCCGGCGCTAATACATTCCTATGGGAAAAAATGCCGGATCCGGCGTTCAGGCATGTCTTCAGTTTTTTTGGCCGGAGAGAAAACCGTAGCATGCTACGGTTTTCTCTTTTGCCTGATCAGTCAAAACGACTGAACTGAAGACATCCTGATGCAAACTGAACGGATTAGGGCTCTTTCACATCTGCGTTATAGTCTTCCGGCATAGAGTTCCGTCGTCGGGGCTCTATGCCGGAAGAATACTAATCAGGATTTTCCTAATGCATTCTGAATGGACAGTCCGTCCTTCAGGATGCATCAGGATGTCTTCCGTTCCGGAACGGAACGTTTTTTGGCCGCAGCAAATAGCGCAGCATGCTGCGCTTTTTGCTCCGGCCAAAAATCCGGAACACTTGCCGCAAGGCCGGATCCGGAATGAATGCCCATTGAAAGGCATTGATCCGGATCCGGCCTTAAGCTAAACGTCGTTTCGGCGCATTGCCGGATGCGACGTTTAGCTTTTTCTCAATGGTTACCATGGCTGCCGGGACGCTAAAGTCCTGGCAGCCATGGTAAAGTGCAGTGGGGAGCGGGGAGCAGCATACTTACCATCCATGCGGCTCCCGGGGCGCTCCAGAGTGACGTCAGGGCGCCCCAAGCGCATGGATCACGTGATCGCATGGACACGTCATCCATGCGCATGGGGCGCTCTGACGTCATTCTGGATCGCCCCGGGAGCCGCGCGGACTGTAAGTATACTGCTCCCCCGCTCCCCACTACTACTATGGCAACCAGGACTTTAATAGCGTCCTGGCTGCCATAGTAACACTGAACGCATTTTGAAGACGGATCAGTCTTCAAATGCTTTCAGTTCACTTGCGTTTTTCCGGATCCGGCGTGTAATTCCGGCAAGTGGAGTACACGCCGCATCCGGACAACGCAAGTGTGAAAGAGGCCTTAGGCCTCGTTCACACTTCAGTGTTTGGTCAGTGATTTCCATCAGTGATTTGTGAGCCAAAACCAGGTACAACTCTAAACACAGAACAGGAGCAGATCTTTTCCTTCTACCTCATGTCTGTGGAGGCTCCACTTCTGGTTTTGGCTCACAAATCACTGATGGAAATCACTGACCAAACACTGAAGTGTGAACGAGGCCTTACTCTCCATTCAGAATGCATGGGGATATGCCTGATCAGTTCTTTTCCGGTATAGAGCCCCTGTGACGGAACTCTATGCCGGAAAAGAAAAACGCTAGTGTGAAAGTACCCTAAGGGTGGTATGTGTGTAGCCAGGGGATAACCCCTCTGTTGAAATTTCGCGGTCATTTCTAAGAGTCTTACCAGCCTAACATCCTCTGAGGTAACTATTCTCTTGACTCGCTCAAACTGAGATTTAGGTAGTGCTTTCTTAGTAGAGGGTGCATGGCATCTGCTGTTGTGAAGTAGATTGTTACAACCAGTCGGTTTCCGATAGAGATTCGTGGTCAGAGAACCGTCTTCATGTTTGTAAACCTTGGTGTCGAGGAAACTTATGGTCTGTGTCTCATGGTGGATGGTAAATTGCAATTTGGAAAAAATGGAATTCAGATGGATGTGGGATAATAAGAGGGAATCCTTAGGGCCATCCCACAGACAAAAGATATCGTCTGTATATCTTTCCCACATTATGGCATGTTGGAGGAAGAGAGGATGAGGGTATACATGCTTTTTTTCAAAAAGGGCCATGTAGCTATTAGTATAAGGTGGTGCTGCGTGTGAACCCATAGCGGTTCCTTGTTTTTGGACATAAAAGGAATCCTCAAACATAAAAAAAAAAATATTGTAGAATGATGGTTAGGAAATCAATGTAAAACTCTATCAACTGAGGTGACATGTTTGCTTCTTCCAGTAAAAGTTTGGTGGCCCTGAATCCTTTCTGTTGTATAGAGGTGTATAGGCTATTTACATCCCAGGTTACGAGCCTGCATCTGTCAGAAAGGGGACCTACTTGTCTAATCAAACTTAGAAAGGTGGATGTATCCTGTAAGAATGAGATAGTGCTTTTAATGATTGGGTCAGGACTTTTTCTAATAGAATGGATAGGGGTGCCAGGATTGAGTCTGTGGATGCTACAATAGGTCATCCAGGTGGTTTGTCCAGTGTTTTGTGGATCTTTGGGAGTATATAGAAGATTGGAGTAGTAATGGGATGTGGATTGGCCAAGAAATGTATTATCTCGTCATTGATGGTTCCTGTGTTTTTATACGTCCTTGACTATGTCAGATAGATATGTAAATTCACAGACGATGTGTACCAGGGATCTGTACTTGGTTCTTCACATATGCCCTATACAGTTAACCCTTTATTGTTATATATACTGCGTACACCATGAGCTCTATACATTCAGTTTTTTGTATTGGTTTGTAGTTTTTTGTATTGGTTTGTAATTTTTGAATTCTTTGTATTACTTTTTTGACACGATTAGCCGATACGTCCTATGACATGAGATCAATGCCGAGATATTGGTAGTTGGACCTGAGAACTGTGATTATGCCAACTGATCTGCTTTTTTTCTTTAAATAAGTTCTCACTTGAAGTCATTGTAATCTGACTACCTTGTATAGTTTATATTGTTTCACAGTGTTTGAAAAAGGTCACTCTCTGACCGAAACGTCACTTGAATGTGAAGTTGCTTTACGAATAAAGATTGAATTCTGCATACATTTCGAGTGCTGTTGTTCATATCTATGAATAATATTAGGCTGGGAAGCCACAGCAACACGCACCTGGGACAGAGCAAACAAGAGTGCCGTGCAATTCCTATACCATTTGTAAATAATGTTCTCTCTACACAGGTGATATATGTCATTGTAATCCTGCCTGTAATGATACACAGATAACTGCAGTAAAATGATCTTTATAGACCTGTATTGCAGAACTACAACTCCCAGCATGCAAAGACTGCCTACAGCTTTCAGCCTACAGCGGGGCATGGTGGGAGTTGTAGTTTTGCAACAGCTGGAGAGCCGCAGTTTGGTATAGACCATGAAGTGGTGCCTATTATTAGGCTTAGTGGCCAGTGCAAAAACTGCAGGATTTTAGGATTTTTCTTTAATATAGATATTCACATGGAATATTAAAAATAGCACCAAAACTACTTAATATGTTTAACATAAAAACATGATTTAAACAATAGGTCATTTTTTGATGACACGTTTCCTTCAATCTATTGGTTTGGTATTTCTGATACTCTTCTGAATGGAGGACACGCTGTGACTTAGTAACTTTTGGAATACAATGTATGTACAGTACTTCTCTTCATTTATGTTATTTTAACCTTGACTGGGTGTCCTAGTACACACCTATAGTAACCGGCTCAAAATGAGTATGTGTGCTATGCCAACATACCGAACTAGCAAACACCAATAAGCATGGCACAACTGATAATGAATACACTTTATTTCAACAATATAATGGATAAAAAATACAAAAACATACAGTACAGCAGTGGATAACATGATAAAATATATAATAAATAGGTCATAAAAGGTACAGAAATCCATACGTGACAAATACCCAGACAGGTATAAAGTGTAAAGTATTGACCTAAGATCCATAGAACGCTACACTAAGCCAAATACATATCTACATATAAAGTGCACTTTATAACTGTCTGGGTATTTGTCACGTATGGATTTCTGTACCTTTTATGACCTATTTATTATATATTTTATCATGTTATCTAGATTATGATTTTCTATATATCCTGTGTGTTTTTTATCTACTGCTGTACTGTATGTATTTGTATTTTTTATCCATTATATTGTTGAAATAAAGTGTATTCATTATCAGTTGTGCCATGCTTATTGGTGTTTGTGTCACGACCATGGTCGTAACTCCTGTAACCGCACGCAGTTGCCTGCGGTCTAGGTCTGGTTGTCAATCACAGGTGAGGGCTGTAGTATTGCTCCAGGGTCGGCAGCAGTCCAGGGGGAGACTTGCATGGTTGATGCTGTTTCCCCTATTTTCCCCTTCTCCTATCCCCTTGTTTGGTCCCTCACTAGTTTTCCCTTTTTTTTTGGGTGGGGGGGCTTTGAGGGGTGGGAGTGTCACGACCATGGTCATGACTCCTGTAACCGCATGCAGTTGCCTGCGGTCTAGGTCTGGTTTTTAATCACAGGTGAGGGCTGTAGTATGTTGCCTCACCTATGGTTGCCGCTGGCAACATTATGTGGCAGCATAGCAGCCTGAGCTGTTGCGAGGCAGCTTGCTATGTTGTGCATGCGGTTGCACTTTGCAACGTGTGTTTATATGTGTGCACGTTCCTTGTCTGGTGTGCACGGGGTTTATTGTGTGTGTATTCCCCTTTAAGTTGCTGTCTTCCTTCCCTGGTGTTGGAAGGGTTAACTTCCTTCCTAGTGTGTGTGCACTGGGTGTGTCTGTGTGGGTGTGGCTACTTGGGCCTATATAGCTTCTGTTGTGATTCAGAAGCTGAGGGGTACTCCAACCTTGTAGTAAGCTGGAGGCACCCTTCTGGTCTCTAATACCATCTGCCAGTGAGAGCCACCCTTGTGGTCATAAAACGTTATATGTGATGTTTAGTTGATGTTGCTTTGGTCTCTTTATTTATTGCAGCGTATGGTTTCCTGGGTTCCTGTGTGGTGTGTGCTGTGTCTCTTGTGTTGTTGTGGACAGCAGCACTTATACATGGGTTCCAGGCTCTGTGTCTGTGGCAGGTAGGTGTGCTTCTAGTTTCACTTACCTGCCATTTCCATATGTCTGTTTATGTTTCCCCTTTCTTTATATAGCTTGGCCATTGAGACTCCTGTTCATCCGTAACTAGGAGGAACAGGTAGTCTTACCCAGCTCCTAGTCCAGGGCCACCCTGAGGGCTAGCAGGAATATCAGGTTTCGGAGTATGAGCCCTCCTACCATCAGCGTCGGCTCATACGGCTAGGAGACAAGGTCAGAATTAGGGATTGATAGGAGGTGACCTGCTCCCTGATTCCTGTCCTAGCCTTGCATTGACCAACATCTTCTGGCATCGCACAGCTGAGGGTTTTCCCCATCCTCAGCCGTGACAGTATGACCACAATGGCTCCTCACGTGGCATCACCTTCAAAAGAGGGTGCAGCATGTACCGCCATCTGCTGATGGGGTGCATGCGTGTTCTCCGG